>NC_054494.1:36539768-36839768 GCF_017639515.1 Carcharodon carcharias
TTGAAGTAAACCAAAGTAAAATGGAATTAACGCAAGGGAAGTAAATTGAAGCCATGGCAGGCCAGCTCGGTCATGTGGAATGTGTGTCGTGTAACATGTGGGAAGTTGTGGATGCCTAGGGTCCTAGATGACCACATATGCAGGAAGTGTCACCAGCTGCAGAATTGGGTTTCAGAGCTCGAGCGGTGGCTGGTGTCACTGTGGCACACCCGCGAGGTTGAGAGCTACATGGATAGTACGTTCAGGGAGGTGGTCACGCCACAGCTTAGGAACCTGGAGGCAGAAAGGGAATGGGTGGCCACCAGGCGGTCCAAGAAAATTAGGCAGGTAGCGCAGGAGTCCTCTGGTGTCCCACTCACTAATCAGTTTTCTGTTTTGGATGCCGGTGAGGGCAATGGTTCCTTGGAGGAGCACAGTCAGGTGCATGGGATGAGATCCTGGAAAGAGATTGAAAAGCAGGACCTCTAAAGCGAATAAACACGTGGCTGGAAAGCTAGTGTAGGATGCAGGGCATCAGATTTCTGAGGCATTGGGACTGGTTCTGGGGAAGGTGGGACCTGTACAAGCTGGGTGGTCTACATCTGAATAGGACTGGGACGAATATCCTTGCAGGGAAATTTGCGAGTGCTGTTGGGGGGATGTTTAAACTAGATTGGCAGGGGGCTTGGAACCTGAGGGCAAATTCAGAGCAGGGAATGGGAGATGGAGAATTAGTGAGTGACTCTGAAAGACAGAAGAAGCACAAGTTAAAAAGTGTACAGCACAGGAATTTGGCAACGTTAAAAGGTGTATATGTAAATGCAAGAAGCATAGTAAATAAAGCTGATGAGCTGACGGCACAGATAGATACATGGCAGCATGATATCATCGCTATAATGGAAACTTGACTTAAGGGGTTGAAAAAATGGCAGCTCAACATCCCTGGATATCGAGTTTTCAGGCAAGATAGGGAAGAGGATAAATAAGCTGGGGGTGTAGCATTATTGGTTAAAGAATCAATAACAGCTGTGAGGAGGGATGAGATACTAAATGAAGCATCAAATGAGGCCATATGGGTTGAGCTCAGAAATAAAAAAGGGGCAGCCACATTGCTAGGAGTGGACTATAGACCCCAAATAGTGGCAGAGAGTTAGAAGAGCAAATATGTAGACACATTTCTGAGTGCAAAAATAATAGGGCAGTAATCGTTGGGGACTTCAACTACCCTAATATCAATTGGGATAAGAGCAGTCTGAAGGGCATAGAGGGTGAAAAATTCTTGAACTGCATTCAAGAGAACTTTTTCAGCCAGCAGGTAACAAGCCCAACAAGAGGGGGCGCAATTCTAGATTTAGTCTTAGGAAATGGTGCTGGGCAAGTGGATGAAGAAGCAGTGGGGGACCAGTTTGGAGATAGTGACCATAATATAGTTAGATTTAGCATCATTATGGAAAAGGACAAAGATAGAACAGGAGTAAGAGTTCTAAATTGGGGGAAGACAATTTTTACGAAGCTCAGAGGTGAGCTGGTGAGAGTTGACTGGATCCAGCTATTAGATGGGAAAACTGTCAAATCAATGGGAGGCATTCAAAGGCGAGATTCTACAAGCACAGTGTAGGCATGTCCCCACAAAGAAAAAGGGTGGTGCTGCCAAATCTAGAGCCCCCGGTTATCCAGAAGCATACAAGCCAAGATAAAGCAGGAAAAGAAAGCTTATAAAAACAAAAAACTGCGCTTGGTGGAAATCTAAACAAAATCTAAAACAAAAACAGAATTACCTGGAAAAACTCAGCAGGTCTGGCAGCATCGGCGGAGAAGAAAAGAGTTGACGTTTCAAGTCCTCATGACCCTTCGACAGAACTGATTGAATGTTAAAAGAGGGGTCTGCTGCCAAAGAAAGCTTATGACAGTCACAAAAGATTCAATACTGTAGAAAGCCTAGAGGAGTGTCGAAAGTACAGGGGTGAAGTAAAAATGGAAATTAGGAACTCAAAGAGAGGATACAAAAAATATTGGCAGGTAAAATAAAAAAAAATCCTAAGATGTTTTACCAATACATTAAGAGCAAGAGAATAGCTAAGGAAAAGGTCGGGCCTATCAGAGATGTACATGGTAACTTGTGCGTTGATTTTGAAGACGTGGGCAGGGCTCTCAATGAGTACTTTGTCTTTGTCTTCACTATGGAGAGGGATGGTGCAGACATTCTAGTTAATGAGGAGGAGTGTGAAACATTAGATACAATAAGCATAGTGAGAGAGGAAGTACTGGAGGGACTGACATCTTTGAAGGTGGATAAATCACCAGGGCCAGATGGATTGTATCCCAGGCTGTTAAAGGAAGCCAGGGGGGAAATAATGGATGCTCTGAGGATTGTTCTCCAATCCTCACTAGATACAGGCAAGGTCCCCGAGAATTGGAGGTCTGTGAACGTTTGTATCTTAAAAGGGTGCAAGGGATAGGCCAGAAAATTATAGGCCGGTCAGTCTGACTTCAGTGGTGGGTAAATTACTAGAAACAATTCTGAGAAACAGAATAAACTGTCACTTAGAAAGACATGGATTGATCGGGGATGTATTGTTTTATTAGGGAAAGATCATGTCTTACTAACTTAATAGAATTTTTTAAGGAAGTAACAAGGAGGATTGATGAGGGTAGTGCAGTGGATGTTGTCTACATGGATCTCAGTAAGGCATTTGACAAGGTCTCACATGGCAGACTGGTCAGGAAAGTGAGATCTCATGGGATACAGGGGAAGGTGGCAGGTTGGATCCAAAATTGGCTCAGTGACAGGAAACAAAGGGTAATGGTCAATGGATGTTTTTTCGAATGGAACACGGTTTCCAGTGATGTTCCACAGGGCTCAGTGTTGGTGCCCTTGCTGTTTGTTGTATATATCAATGATTTATACTTAAATGTGGGAGGCATGATTGGGAAATTTACAGATGACGCAAAAATTAATCATGTAGTTGATGGTGAAGAGGATAGCTTCAACTCCAGAATGATATCAGTGGTTTGGCTGAGTGGGCAGAGAAATAGAATCCAATCTTGAAAAGTATGATGTAATGCATTTGGGGCAGGCAAACAAAGCAAGGGAATACTGAATAATGGGAAGTTATTGAGAGGGGTTGAGGCAGTGAGAGACCTTGGAGTGCAAGTCCACAGGTCCCTGAAGGTGGCAGGACAGGTGGATAAGATGGTAAAGAAAGCATATGGAATGCTTTCCTTTATTGGGCAAGGTATTGAATACAAAAGCAGGGATGTCGTGATGGAACTGTATAAAATGCTGGTTAGGCCACAGCTGGAATTTTGTGTACAGTTTTGGTCACCACATTACAGGAAGGACATAATTGTTCTGGAAAGGGTACAGAGGAGATTTATAAGAATGTTGCCAGGGCTTGAAAATTGCAGCTATGAGGAAAGATTCAATAGGCTAGGGTTGTTTTCCTTAGAACAGAGGAGGCTTAGGGGTTATCTAATTAAGGTATACAAAATTATGAGGAGCTTAGATAGGGTAGACAAGAAAAACTTGGTTAAGGTCAATTACCAGGGGGCATAGATTTAAGGTGATTGGTAGAAGGACTAGAGGGGACAAAAGAAAAAGCTTTTTCACCCAGAGGGTGGTGGGTGTCTGGAATTCATTGTCTAAGTTGGTGGTTGAGGCTGAAACACTTAACTCATTTAAAAGGTGCCTGGATCTGCACATGAAGTGCTGTAACCTGCAAGGCTATGGACCTGGTGCTAGAAAGGGGATTAAAATAAGTAGCTAGTTTCTTATTTTTCTTTTCGGCTGGCGTGGGCCCGATGGGCTGAATGGCCTCTTTCTGCACTGTAACTTTTCTGTGGTTCTATGATTCTAAACCAACCCTAGCTTTGTTAATCTATCCTGGCCACTGAAGTCTCTCATTCCTGAAACCTTAAATCAGTCAGATGGATGTAACTGCACTCTTCATAATGGTATTGTCCAGTGTTTTTTTTAAAATTCTCACTCCCAGAGGGGAGTGTGCTCTTTATTGAGGAGGTATTTCAGTGAAGCACAAGCAATTTGTTGAGATTTACTTCAGAATGAAGGATATCGGTGAGGTTATGGTGAAGAATCCTTGATGAAATATGTGCAGTGGTACCAGGAGCTTCACACACAAGGAAGACCATCATGAGAAGCAGCGGTTCATTATTTTCAATGAGTGATGCTATTTTATATGGTTCTCCACTACTCGATGAAGTGTAATGTTTGATTCTGCAGATAATGAAGGTTGTAACAACAATAAGGGAGGCTGCAGCCACAGCTGTGTGTTAACTGACGGAGGGTATCAGTGCGAGTGCCCTCGTGGATTAATGCTATCAGAGGACAATCACACCTGTCAAGGTAATTCCAGCCACACTGGTCTCACTTTTACATCAGAGGGCATGTATAGTATGTTGTAAACTAGCTACACACGGAATGGGATTTTAGTGAGCACAGCAGTGAAAGGTTGTGCTTATTTGCTTTGCCTCAGTCCTTCTTCCACACCTTAACCCAGGGGTTCCCAAACTGTGAGTTGCAACCTCCAAATGGGGTCGCGGGATGAGATTTTGCAGTTACGAGCTCCAAGGCAATGATGGCGACCGTGAAGCTCAGACTGAGTCTTGACAGCTGTGAGGTCCCTTTAAAGGTCTGTTTATTTGTCTGTTGGTGGGCATGGCTTAATCATCAACTCCCCTTGTCACTCCAACAACCCGGCTGCCCCCGGCTGGTCAGCCGCTCATCTCCCCACCCCCAATCACCAGCTTTCTGTTCCCATTCAACAATTTGCCCCACACCCACTCAATTCTCTAACCCTCCCACCACCTGCCCCCCAACAAATGATCAAACTGGGGTCACATGAAGTTTGAGGCATTAAAATGGGGTCACATTGGGAAAAAGTTTGGGACGTGCTGCCTTAACCCAATGCCATGATCTTACCTCTTGTTTCTCTCTTGTCTCTTTCGGTTGCCAGTGCCTGTGCAGTGCAAGTCAGAGTCAATTGAAGTGGCTGTACCTAAGGATTTGGTAGGCGGCTTGGAATTGTATCTACTGAATGCATCATGTAAAGCACTTTCCAATGGGACTCACGCCAACATCAACTTTAATCTCAAAAGTTGCGGCACAATCATTGAGGTAACAACGGGAAGAATGTGGCGCAGTGGTAATGGCACTAGACTAATAATCCAGAGGCCCAGGATAATTCTCTGGGGATATGGGTTCAAATCCCACTAAGGCAGCTGGTGGAATTTGAATTCAATTAATAAACCTGAAATATAAAACTAGCCTCAGTAATGGTGACCACGAAACTATCATCCATTGTTGTAAAAACCCATCTGGTTCACTAATGCCCTTTAGGGAAGGAAATCTACCATCCTTATCTGGTCTGGCCTACAGCAAAGTGATTGTCTCTTAACTGCCCTCCAAACTAAGTGGCTTGTTCAAGGGCAATTAGGGGCGGCCTTGTCAGCGATGCCCATATCCCATGTAGGAAAAAAGTGCAAACTAAATCCCTTTCACAGAAATGATCAGGTAGACCCTGTACTGGGTTTATATATATAATGTATATTATATATAAACCCACTACAGGGTTTATATAAATATTTTCTTTTCATCCCTTTCCTTACAGCTCTATATTGGTATTGGTTAACCCATACCTAACCAGCACTACCTGTGCTCCAGATCCCAGGCTAACTGTGAGCAATGCCATGGGAGATCCACTAATTCCATACCTAAGTAGCACAATCTGTGCTTCAGATCCCAGGCTACCCATGAACAATGTCACCGATGATCAGCTTTGAATTTTCTTTAGGGAAAATGTTTGGGCTATAAATGGTCGCAGAGGGAGGAAAGTATTAGTTGTTTTAAGGTTTGTGTTTTTAACCCTTTCCTCTAGGTTGTGGCTGATAAGATAATTGCAAGAAACACACTGACCGGTATTCCTAAACAGACTCCAGGCAGTAATGGGGATGTAATCATCCGGACCAGTAAACTAGTGATTCCCATCACCTGTGAGTTCCCCCGCCAGTACACTGTGTCTGAGGGATATGTACCCAACCCTGCAAATTCTCCACTGCAAATCATGGGCAAAAACCATGGGCTCTTCCCCTTTGCTCTGGAGATCTTTAAATCCAAGGATTTTGATGAGATTTACAAAGAGACACCTCCAGTTCTCAAACTCCGAGACTCGCTGTACTTTGGGATCGAACCTCTCATGCATGTGGATGGGCTTGAAGCATTAGTTGAGAGCTGCTTTGCCACCCCCACAGCTAGTAGTGATGATATCATGAGGTACTACCTCATCAAGGATGGGTAAGTACCAGACGGAGCCAAAACCTTTTACAAGGGTCCTGATTTTCACACGACTACCAGTCAATTACTAGAAATGGATGAATGTTCTTAACAATGTTTCTAAAGCACCACAGTCTCTACGGATTTTAACAATTATCAGGTTATCTATCTACGAAAGGCTCTGAAGAAAGGGCATGGGAATGGGATTAAATGGATAGCTATTTCACAGAGATGGCACAGGCACAATGGGCCAAATGGCCTCCTCTTTGCTACAAAATTCTATGATTCATTCCTCCTAAGTTGAATGGGCTCTTATAATTGGGAATAATGTTGTGGATGTTCATACTGAAGGAAAATGAAAATCTCCCTGATAATGAAGTGAAAAACGACTTGCATTTTTCTTCTATGTAATAAGCGTCCTGAAAGGCTTCCAAACAGACAAAAAGGGGCGTTTAGAAATAAGAAGAGTTGAGCAAAATGCCAAAAGCTTGAAGAAAGTAGCTTTGAGGAGTTCTTAAAGAGAGGAAACGAAGGAGCAGGGAGAGGGGTTTCAGAGAGTGAAGCAAAGATGGAGCCACTCATAGTCAGGCTGGGGTTGGAGGATAGATGGGTGGGGTCACAGGGGCCACAGTTGGAAGTTGGAATCCCATGAGCTGGAGGAGCCTGCAAGGGTGAGGGGGAGTATGGACAGATTTGTAAAGTTGACAAGGATTTCAATTCAATATACTGGGGAACTGGGGGCAATGAAGGTTGGAGAAAACGGTGAGCAGGCCTACGTGTGGGACAGGTGGAAGCAGTGGAGATCTGAATAAGTTAAGTGTTTGTGTAAGGTGGAGCTTAGGAAGTTAGCCACGTAAGCGTTGGAGTTAGACATGAGAAAACGAGAAGATAAGAACTTCCCCCTTGGAGATTAAGCAGATGGAGTAGAGTCCATGTTAGGGATACAGATGATTTTACATGGGACACAGAGGAGCTTGATAGATTAAATGATAGTTTTCCTGTACCCTTAAGAGACAGGTACGTAAATTCTATTAGATCAGTGGGGATCCGTTGAAGCTATGGGCTTCCTCATCAAGGTAAAACTTGGCATTTTGATCATTCTAAATCAGCCAATGCGTGTTCTGATTCACTGTATAACTTTGCCCTGATTAATTCAGCTACTTGGCTATCGAAAGAATGTTCTTCCATTGCCGAACAACAAATATCCCATATTCTCCAATACAAGCTCTAACAGTATAAAATCTGCCAAGTCATGGGAGGCCAACTCTACAAACTCATCCACCAAGCTCCAGACTAACTCTACATGCCAAACCCTGAGGGCAGATTCTATACACCCACCTGTTTGGCCAAATAACCCAGACAACCAACCATGAGTAAGATGAACTAGATTTAAGTCCATGAGGCTTGTTAGCCTGAGTATAGCAATTGAAGACAGTTGGATAGTTTTTTTTTATATACTAGAGTCTAAACAAAACCCTTGTTCCTGGTTTCATAGCTGTATCAATGATGATACCGTCAAACAAGAGACATCCACAGACCATCTAGCAAAACATTTCTACGTTCCTGTCTTCAAGTTTGTGGGAAAAGACAATAAGGTAATAGTTTTGCTCACAAGAAATGTGAAGGTTTAAGATGCACCCTGAGTTTTAACTGATGGAGGATAATACATATCCTGAACAACCAGAGGAGTGTGGAGCCTGTGACATCCTGTCACACTCACTCAGTCACAGGAGGAGAGTGTGGAATCTGTTACACTCTTGTCCCATTATTTCTGGTTAAAGAAGGTACGGATTTTGTCTGTGAGTGAGATCAGGATAGGGATTGCTGATTTCAGTGAGGATCATGATGTGGATTGTGATTTTGACAGTGACATGGTTCAGATCGAGTTTGAGGCCTGCAAGGCATTGCTAATTCTGAGCCAGGTTGTGTTTAGGGCTTTGCACACCTCCCACTCAGTCTCACATCATGGGAGACCAGATTGGACACTCAAGCAGGGAAGACAATGTGGCCAACTTAGATCGATCCCAATTATTGATTATTAAAATTAATAACGAGAAAATTGGTGCGGCCCCTTGAGTGAATTGTGTACAATTGTGTACAAGGAATGATCTCAAGGCTTTAGAAAGGGAGCAGAGGAGATTTACTAGAATGGCAGCAGGGATGAGGGACGTCAGTGACTGGAGAAGATGGGATTGTTCTCCTTAGAGCAGAGAAGGTAGAGAGAAAATTTGACAGAGGTGTTCAAATTCTTGAAGGGTTTTGGTAGAGCAAACAAAGAGAAGCTGTTTCCAGTTTCAGAAGGGTAGAAAGCCAGAGGACACAGATTTAAGGAGGATGGTAAAAGAACCTGAGGTGACATGGGGAAGAGAAAATTTACACACCGAGTTTTTTTGATATGGAATGTACTGTCTGAAAGGATGATGGATGCAGATTCAATAGGGGCCTAAAAAGAGAGAATTGGATACATACGTGAAAGGAATAATTGTAGTTCTTTGAGTTAGAGCAGGGAAGTGGGACAAATTGCATAGCTCTAACAAGAACACGATGGGCCAAATGGCCTCCTTCTGTGCTGTATCATTTTATGATTGTATGGATTCAGGCACCCAGCCCTGTGCATCTAACTCACTGATCAGTCCTCCCACTGACTGAGGCTCCGCCGGAGGGAGAGCCCTAACTCATGAAATCTGCTCCCACAAATGGGTCTAGAACTGAGGTTGTGGCTATGCACTGACGCTTGATCTGCTCACTCTGTAGAAAGTGTTCCTGCACTGCCGAGTTCTGGTGTGTGGGGCCTTGGATACTGCTTCGCGGTGCTCACAGGGCTGCCGCAGACGGATGCGCAGATCCATCGAGAGGGAGGATTCAGGTCACCTGAGGGATCATCTCCTCAGTGGAGGTCCAATAGTGATCGACACCGAATAATGGAACTTGGAGCATCCGGAACATTCTGTTTACTCCTTTGAAGAGCTTTTAATTTGTGCATTATACATAAACAGCAAAAATGAATCATTGCTTTTTTGTAGTGAAACATATCCACTTTGTTGTCTGGTATTAATGAAAAATAACTTTCTTGTAATACGTTCAGGACACTAAATGAATAAATATCACACTGCAGCATAATGTTTAACAGTAAATTTTGAATACAATGCCTCAGTGATAGTCAAGTGTAATTGCATAACTTTAATAAAGTCACCCCAGTATGTTACTTCAAGCTGTATTTGGAATCAAATTCATTGATAACAAAACATCTTTCCTCTCCTTACTCCCAAAGCTCAGACTTCTTGCTCTCTCCACCTGATTCCCACTATACTGATAATCACCCAAATTCCCTTTCTGGCCCTTGTGTTGTGAGGTTCCGGTCTTGCCTATAAGTCATAGCCAGAGATTCACTTGTATTGGCTTCTCCTCCCATTCCTGCTCCATTACCTTGGGAGCCCCTCATGGATTTATCCTTGGTCCCCTCCCGTTTTTGACCTACATGCTGCTTTCTAGTGATATCATCCAAAGACATGACATCAAGTTTTACATGTATGCTAATGGCACCCAGCTCTACCTCATCACCACCTCCCTCAACACTCTCCTCTGCTGATTTTCCAACGTTCAATCTTGAAGGAGATGAAATGTCTTCCAATTGAACATTGAGAAGACCAGAGCTACTGCCTTTAGTCACTGCCGCAAACTCTATCTCCAAACTATCAATTTCACCTCCCTGCCTGCTTACAGCCTCAGATTGAATCAGACTATTTGTAACCTTAGTGTCCTATTTAGTCCTAAGCGGAGCTTCCAACCCCATATTCTCTCCATCACCAAGACTGCCTACTTTCACCTCCATAACAATCATATGTTTTCCCTTTTAGGGTACAAATTACCATAAGCTCTGACCTTGTTTAAATGTTTAACCAAGATCAGCACCCTCTCTGCACCATTTAACATGTGCATTGATTATCATTGCAACCTTTTTATTTCTGCCAATAATTACTAAAATTTGATGGTCAGAATGTGCCCTAGATATTTTCTGAAGTTTAGATAATGTTTCCATTCACATGGTAACAGTAGGAAATCTTTGTGGCCTTGATCTCATAATGTATCCATAACACATAGGTTATACAGCAACTTCATGTTCTCATTGCTCACACACACACTCAGGCTAACATGCTCACACATACAGGTGCACTCATTCCCAACATCACCGCTGGGTGGGGATATACCAAGACAGAAGAAATGTCCCAACACAGAATAGTTTCAGTGTTATATAGGCGCATTGTTCCCATTTCAATAGTATTCCTGTCACTATTGTATTGAGCCACATTTGCAAAGATTTAGTTAAATGCCAAAATATTTGGTTTGGCATAATTTTGTTCATCCTTAAAGGGTTGCCTCCACCTACCCCCTCACTCATCATTACAATATTGCAGCTTTGTGTTCCAAGCCCAAATAAATGGCATGGATTTGATGGGCTGACTGACCTCCTTCTGTATCTTAATAATTTTATAATGACTCTATGAAACCATGCAGGTGAAGACGGTCTGGAAATGGAAGCCAAATCATGGTGACCAACCAACCTGCACTGTTTTACACTCAACAGGGAAGATGATTTGTAACACACACACACAAAAACACATGCACACGCGCACACATGCATGCGCACACACGTATGCACACATACACAAATACACATATAGGCACACAGACACACACATGCACACAGATACACACATACAGGTACACACACATATAGGCACATAGACACACACACATACAGGCACATAGACATGCACACACAGATATACACGCACATACAGGCACACGCACACATACACAAACATAGGCACATAGACACACACACACAGACACACACGTTCTGTGACACTCAGTAAAACAAGTTTGTTCCTGTGGCTTCATGTTACAAATGGCATGTGATGTATCCTGTACAGTAAACTGGGCTCCACAGATCCTGGAGGGGTCCACCAGGTCGTCAGGTTTTTTTAGGCAGGCACATTTAGCATATCGAGAATTCTACCTTCTTTGTTTGTTCATATCTGTTGACTTTTCAAGCTGCTTATTTCGGCTGCTTGTGTCAGCTGACAGCAGCCACTGTGGGATTAATCAATTTACAATCCTCCAATCTATCATCTCCGTCACGCAGATATTGTTCCGGTGCAGCAGCTTGGTTATGTTAAAGAAGTTGGGCAAATATAATCGGATGTTGTTAGAGTGCCTTGTGGCAAAGGATGGGGCGATGACATGTGGAAGCCACTCACTGTGCCATGAGGTGAGTGAATGTGGAGTTGTCCCCATGTTCCTCATATACCATTCCCAGCCATGGCACGGGCACAAATTAGACTGACTTCCAGGATAACCTTGGATATTGCCTGAAGATATTGATTAATGTCAGAGGGCACAAATCAGAGAACAGTCTACACCCACACTCTTGGAACAGTGCATGGCACAAATAAGGGGAAGAGGAGAGAATAATGTTAGAAGTGGAGGCACAATGTGCATGTGAAAAATCAAATAGCCTTCCCTGACAATACTGGTCGCTAAAAACTGTTCCAAAACATGTGGCAGTAGGTAGTAATTGATGCTTATGAATTGACATGGAATTATTGTAAATTATAAACCTGCCACATATATGATGGGCCAAATGGCCTTCTTCTGTGTTATATCATTCTACGAAAAAAACATGAAATAAATAATTTACATTGTCAGTAGGTAGCTCCAGTGTTGTATGTACAGGTGACAGTGAGGACAGTTACAACATATGTACATGGAAAGTCATGTAAAAAATATGTGTAGTCACAGAAAGGGAGAGTCACATTGTATGTACAGGCACAAACATACGGCATCTTTATCTTCAAAGCTCGTCTCTTTCCTCCTCATTGCACAAGCAGGCTGCCCTCTGACTGTTCATGAAAGGCTTGCAACCCAGGGTCCAGACTGCGTTGAACATGGTATCTGCCACCGATTCACAGGCTAAAAGAAAGAACTTCCATTTAATTGGTGCCTCTCATGACCTCATGATGTCCTGAAGCATTTTACAGCCAATGAAGTACTTTTGCAGTGTTGTCACTTTGTAATGTAGAGGACAGGACAACCAACTGGTGCACAGCAATGTGCTGATGACCAGATAGTCTATTTACTTAATGGTGTTGGTTGGAGGAAAAATATTGGCCAGGACAATGGGGAGGACTCCCCAGCTCTTCTTTAAATAGTGCCGTGAGCTCTTTACACCCACCCAAGAGGGCAGACAGGGCCTCGGTTTACCATCTCATCCATCAAAGATGGCACTTCCAACAATGCAACACACCCTCAGCACTGCACTGGAGTGTCGACCTGGATTAGGTGCTCATTCTCTGGAGTGGGTCTTGAACCCATGACCTTCTGATTCAGATGAGCATGCCACCCACTGAGCCATGACTAGAGACAGAGATGCAAGAAACTGCTGGAATTCTGAATTATAAACAAACAGAAAAGTTCTTGTGAAAAGTCTACGCCCAAACATTGTTGATTGTTTACTGTTCGTATTCCAAATACTGTCTGTTTTCTACACCACTGGTCTTTAACACCACACCCAATACTCCCATAAGCATCTTTGTGTCACTATCGTAAATCTCTGCAGTGGCTGAATCTAGTTGACATGTTTCCAATGAAAATACTGACCTTCAACCTTTGACACAAAGCCCAAACTTTTCTTGAGGTCGGAGCAGATTCCGTAGAGGCACCAACGGAACTTGGCGTCACACCGGTACTTGTTGGCTCCACAGGTGTCGTAGCAAAGATCGAGCTGGTTACAACACTTGGTCATGGCTGGTATTCCCAAATCGAGCTGGATAAACGGAAGGAAAATAATAGTAGGGTCAGCTTGAAGAGTCTGAAGCAAAAATTCTGCTTGGACTTCCCACAGCCAGGAACTCAACATCTTGTGAGAGCGGTTGAATCTTAGCAACAATATGTTCTGGAGCCACATCACTGTCAGCTGTTCTCACTAGAGCATGGGTCAGTCACAGAGTTAAGGATCTCAACAAGTGATGCAACTGTATGTATCCATCGAACTCCTCATGTCTTAGCCAGTCAATCTGACCACAAGCGTACAAAACCGACAGGTCCATCAAGCCTTCCCCACACATAATGGTCAAACCGTCATAACTAAACGCTAAGAGATACTTCAAAACCTCACCGTCTACCTCCAACACCTGCAGCCATGTAATCTCCTGGGAGTCTAGTGGAGATATTTATCACAATCCATAGTTGACCAGGTCTTATTCTCTATTTATGGATGTAGGCCACACCCATCTATTTTTGATGAAGTCTGATGAAAGGTCATTGACTGAAAGGTTAACTCTGTTTCTGTCTCCAGAGATGCTGCCGGACTTGCTGCGAATTTCCAGTATTTTCTGTTTCTAATGACACATTTACTTTGTACACTTCCTCAGTGACAAAATTAAAATGAAAATATTCCCTTGAGGGTGGCTGGTTCTGTGGACACAGGGACACGTGTCCAACACTCAAAATAATGCCTCTGCCTCCATTGTATCATTAGGAGTTTGTGAACTCTGTCTCCCAGTGCTCTAGAGCAGATGCAACATTGAGAAATCCTCTACATCAGTGCAACGGTAACTAGATACATGCAGGGCACCACTGCAGCCAAAGGTGTGGGAACCATAGTTGTTGTTACAATTACATCTATCCCATAATTCACAGCTTCATGCTGACGTGCCACCGGGCACACCTCCTCCATTGGTGATGGGCTGTGACTGTCTCTGGGTCGGCTGGGAAGGCCAATGGGGAAGGTGGCTCATTGTTCCAGTGGCGAGTGTTATAGCCCTTGGCGGGAGCCTTTGCCATTTCCTGGGGTCAGGGGAAGCGACCACTGTCATGCCTTCCCCCTCATGAGTGGTGGTGGGGGGGAATGGGGGTGGGGGCGTGGTGGGGGTTGCGGGGTGGAAACAGGCACCCTGTGCTCCCGGTGTGACTGTCGACCGGGGTGGACTGGCCTCTGTACGCTCCACGACGCCGAGTCAGAAGCGCCACAAGTTATTATTTTTTTTCTTTTTATTCTCGTTAGGCGAGGGAATCAAAGGTTATCGGGGGTTGATGGGAATGTAGAACTCAAAACACAAACAGATCAGCCATGATCTTATTGAATGGCGGAGCAGGCTTGAGGGGCTGAATGGCCTCCTCCTGCCCCTATTTCGTATGTTTGTAAATACTGATGGGCACAACTCTACTCAGCCTGCAAGAACTGAGTGAATTTGACCTCAGCACCTACTTCCTCTGATTGGGAAATCCAGAACTGGGGGGACAGACTCTCGAAACTAGAGCTTCACCATTCAGGTGTGAATCAGGAAGCAGTTTTTCACATATATAATAAAAGCAAAATACTGCAGATGCTGTGGGAGATGTGAAATAAGAACAGAAAATGCTGGAAACACTCAGCAGGTCTGGCTTACCTGTGGAGAGCGAAACAGGGTTAACATTTCAAGTCCAATATGACTCTACTTTGGATCTTGCCACTTCTTAAGGGTGATGAAAATCTGGAATTCTGCTCCACAAAATTACTGGATCAACTGAAACTTTCAAGACTGAGTCTAACAGGTTTTAATTAAGTTAGGACATTAAGGGATTATGGCTGGATGGATATTAATTGGAGTTGAGGTGCAGATCAGCTATGATCTAACTAAATGGCGGGGCAGGTTCAAGTGGCTGAATGGTCTCCCCCTGTTCCTGTGTAACTACCAAACCAACCAATATTTAACCTAGGAAACCAGAAATGGGCAGTGGTTATCACAATGACAACCTGGTTACCATCAGAAAACCTTGATAGTTATTCAATGACAGAACAGAACCTGATTATACTGTTGAAATTTCATCAACATTATCTACCCAGAAATGTATATTGTGAACCAAAATACACAATAGCAACATAAATGGGTGTATATAACACATCCATTGATATATATATGGAGCTGGTGTATACAGCATCGAGCCTGCTGTATATAATGACCACATTTCCATGGCTGCATGTACCGATCCCTGCCTGGGACTGGTGGACACGGTGAGAAGAGACAATCCACATATATATAGAGCCTTCCACATCCCAAAATACTTTGCAGCCACTGAAGTACTTTTGCAGTGCGGTCACTGTTGTAATGTAGGAAACACGGCAGCCAATTTACACACAGAAAGCTCCTACAAACAGCACTAAATGACCAGATAATCTGTTTTAGTGAATTATTGGTTGAAGGTTAAATATAAGCCCAGCTACATGGGATAAGTTCCCTGCTCCCCTTTGAATAGTGCCAAAGCAATCTTTTGTATTCACCTGAGTTGGGAGATGGAGACTTGGGGTAGAGTTGTCTCAGAATTGCACTAAGTGAGGTAGCGGGTGTGAAAGACAACATTTTACCTGCTGGCTGCAATGGCGGGTTTTTGTACTGTACTGTCTGCTTCCTGCCGCATTAATTATGCAGCCACAGGAAACACGCCATCTCACTGGCGGGCAGACTCTGAATCGCCCGCCACACCGTTACCTCACTGCTTCCTCACTCTGGGTGCCATATCTAACCTGCAGCCACCCACTCAGTTCTCGATGCTTGCAGCCCAGGGCTGCTCCAGTGAAGACATGGCCCTGAAAGCCAAGAAGATTTCAGTGACCCATCACTGGGATGCCTTTTGGAAACCCATCGTGATGTCCTCCACCCTCGTTCAGGCCGCAGGGCGTCCAGCAGTCTCTCCACTCCAGCTTGGTAGGCAATGGCAGTGGTGGTTAGTGCCAACGCTGCAAGAAGAGGTTGGCCATCCAGTGCAGAAACCGGATGAATGATCACATCTGTGCCGCCAGGGTAAGACAACCAGCTCATCACTCCAAACTCACACACTCACAAGCCCATCACACACTCACTGACATCTTACTGCCAGCTCAAGGGACATCGCTACTCACTCCCTCACACACGCACCCTCACATGTCCATCTGGCCTCATCTCCTCTGGAGACTGCTTCCTCAGCCCTCACAGATCAATATAGAAACACAGAAACTAGGAGCAGGAATAGGCCATTCGGCCCTTCGAGCCTGCTCCGCCATTCATTATGATCATGGCTGATCATTCAACTCAATAGCCTGCTCCTGCTTTCTCCCCATATCCTTTGATCCCTTTCACCCCAAGAGCTATATCTAACTCCTTCTCGAAAACATACAATGTTTTGCCCTCAACTACTTTCTGTGGTAGCGAATTCCATAGGCTCACCACTCTCTGGGTGAAGAAATTTCTCCTCATCTCAGTCCTAAATGGTCTACCCCATATCCTCAGACTGTGACCCCTGGTTCTGGACTCCCCCACCATCGGGAACATCCTTCCTGCATCTACCCTGTCTAGTCCTGTTAGAATTTTATAGGGTTCTATGAGATCCCCCCTCATTCTTCTGAACTCCAGCGAATATAATCCTAATCGACTCAATCTCCTCATATGTCAGTCCCGCCATCCCAGGAATCAGTCAGGTAAACCTTCGCTGTACTCCCTCTATAGCAAGAACATCCTTCCTCAGATAAGGAGACCAAAACTGCACACAATATTCCAGGTGTGGTCTCACCAAGACCCTGTACAATTGCAGCAAGACATCCCTGTTCCTGTACTCGAATCCTCTGGGTATGAAGGCCAACATACCATTTGCCTTCTTTACCGCCTGCTGCACCTGCATGCTTACCTTCAGCGACTGGTGTACAAGGACACCCAGGTCTCATTGCACATTCCCCTCTCTCAATTTATAGCCATTCAGATAATAATCTGCCTTCCTGTTTTTGCTACCAAAGTGGATAACCTCACATTTATCCACATTACACTGCATCTGCCATGCATTTGCCCACTCACTCAGCTTGTCTAAACCACACTGAAGCATCTCTGCATCCTCCTCACAACTCAGCCTCCCACCCAGCTTTGTGTCATCTGTAAATCTGGAGATATTATTTTTAGTTCCCTCATCTAAATCATTAATATGTATTGTGAATAGCTGGGGTCCCAGCACCGATCCCTGCGGTACCCCATTAGTCACTGCCTGCCATTCGGAAAAAGTTTATTCCTACTCTTTGTTTCCTGTCTGCCAACCGGTTTTCTATCCATCTCAATACACTAACCCCAATCCCATGCGCTTTAATTTTACACGCCAATCTCTTATGTGGGACTTTGTTGAAAGCCTTCTGAAAGTCCAAATAAACCACATCCACTGGCTCCCCCTCATCAACTCTACTAGTTACATCCTCGAAAAATTCTAGTGGATTTGTCAAGCATGACTTCCCTTTCGTAAATCCATGCTGACTCTGTCCGATTCTGCCACTGTTTTCCACGTACTCAACTATTAAATTTTTAATAATGGACTCTAGAATTTTCCCCACTAGCAACGTCAGGCTGATTGGTCTATAATTCCCTGTTTTCTCTCTGCCTCCCTTTTTAAATAGTGGGGTTACATTAGCTACGCTCCAATCTGTAGGAACTGTTCTAGAGTCTATAGAATCTCGGAAGATGACCACCAATGCATCCACTATTTCTAGGGCCACTTCCTTAAGTACTCTGGGATGTAGATTATCAGGCCCCGGGGATTTATCGGCCTTCAATCCCATCAATTTCCCCAATACCATTTCCCTACTAATACTGATTTCTTTCAGTTCCTCCCTCTCACTAAACCCTGTGTTCCCCAACATTTCTGGTATGTTATTAGTGTCCTCCTTTGTGAAGACAGAATCAAAGTATGTATTTAGATGGTCAGCCATTTCTTTGTTTCCCATTATAAATTCCCCTGTTTCTGACTGTAAGGGACCTACATTTGTCTTCACCAATCTTTTTCTCGTTACATACCTACAAAAACTTTTACAGTCAGTTTTTTATGCTCCCCACGAGCTTATTCTCGTACTCTATTTTCCCCTTCTTAATCAATCCCTTGGTCCTCCTTTGCTGAATTCTAAACTGCTCCCAATCCTCAGGTCAGTTGTTTTTTTCTGGCCAATTTGTGTATCTTTTTCTTGGATCTAATACTATCTCTAAGTTCCCTTGTAAGCCATGGTTTGGCCACCTTTCCTGTTTTACTTTTGCACCAGACAGGAATAAACAATTGTTGCAGTTCACCCATGTGCTCTTTCAACGTTTGCATTGCCTATCCACCATCATCCCTTTAAGTAACATTTCCCAATCCATCATAGCCAACTCGCGCCTCATACCATCGTAGTTTCCTTTATTAAGATTCAGTACCCTAGTCTCAGGATCAACTATGTCACTCTCCACCTTGATGAAGAATTCTATCATATTATGGACATGTGTCCCCACACACGCCCTATGATACCTCCTTCCCCAGTACAGCCCTCGCTCCGCAGCCTGTCCCTTGCCTGAGGCCACTTCTCCCCTTTCCCCAAGCAAACCCTGGCCCTGCAGCCATTGAAAAGACACCTTCGCCTTAAAGCTGGTCTGGTAGGTAGAGACCTGCTAAGAGTGATGTGGTGCTGTCTGTGAATCCTGGCGCTAGTGACTGTGAGTGCTGCCCGAAGCAAGGTAGGCAAACAAACCTCAAAGTCCCGAGCGACGTCAGCCTGCCAGGTGCATGTTGCTTATAGACAGTTGTGAAACATGTCGGTGCACAATCACACCAATATGCCCAGGTGATCTAGCATGGAGGGATGATTCTGACAAGCAGGGCTTATAATGAGATGCTAAAGTATTGAAATTAGGTTCCTGATGAGCGGAGGTGGGAAGCGAGGTCCACCATTGGCGGTTGGAGCAGAGGGTCGCAAACTGATTTTATGATGATATAAAACTGGATTTTTGCGAGCTTTTCTGCTATTTTCCCCGATATTTTCTGCTCCCACCCGCTATGACACCCACCGCAAAACAGGAGCAGATGATTCCGTCCTTAATATATCATCTCATTCGCTCCGAAGTACAGCACTCCCTCTGTACTGGCACAAGATTCAGGGTTATAATGCTGCCAGAGCGCACCTACTTAAAGGCTTTAATATCTAGTCCTGTAACCCACCATCTCATGTCCCCACATGATTCATTGGGACCATAATAAATAGTCACCAATGCTACCTGAGGCATTTAGACATCCGTTCTTAACTCAAAGAGCTCTTGGGTCAACTCAATCTGTCCAAATCCAAGTCTTCTTTCTTGACAACAACACAAAACATTGCTAATGAAGTGAAATCACTCATGAAAGATGCATTGATATAAACTTCTGGAGGTCAGCTGTGAATTTTAAAACTAACATGAGAACAGTCCCGGTTGGAGAGGGAGGGCAATGAAAATTCAAAGTGGTGAAATCTTTATTGAAATCATTTTAAGGTTGAAAATTCAGAGTGAGTACAAACATTTTTTAAATGTATTTTGTAATAAACAAATCTGGGGTTTAACAAGAAGCGTGAGCATGGGAAAAATAAGGCTTGACTTTAGCTCCTTCTAGATTCCTCAGTTCTCACCCAAAATTTACTGATCCTTAAGATGTGGCAGAACTGAATGATTGGATTGTTCTGTCTAATTCCTCAATAGCAATGCTGAGTGTTTTTTTTAACATAAAACACCAGATTGACAGTTATAGTGCACATTTGTATAAAAGGTGACATTAGGGGGTGTATCATTCACGTATTGAACATATATAACATGGGAGCTGCTTGTCACGCGGGTAGGAGGTATACATGGTGTGAGTGGCCAATATATTCTTGCTTCACTCAACTTAGATGCCAGAAAATGGAGCAACACCTTATTCCTGCTACCAAAAGAGCCTGTCCAACAGTCCCGAAGATTAGTAGCTCGGAAAATTAATTGGCTTTTCCATAACTTTGGCTCCAGCCTTACCCCACTTCCAATACCTCCTATTTTACCTCCAGCACCTCCTATTTAAAGGCTGCATGGTAAACTCTCCTTTACTGTTTGGCCACCTGTCATAAGCCCCGCTTGATTTTTCTATCCACTGATCTCAGTGGAACCCACTCCACTGATTGTAGGATTGGATTTTAATCCTCACTACCTATTGGAGCTACTTGTTTCCAGGAGTAACACGTGCAGGGGGATATCACTCGTTAATGGCAACAATCGGAACTGGAGGAAAATCCTCTCGCAAGCACATTGAGCTGCGTGACTTGTGGCGCAGCCCTGGGACCATGGTGAATAAATTCTCTCTGTTATTATGTGGGGCACAAGGGCAAGTTTGGCCACGAGTTCCTGGAGTTTGAGTTCAGGTCGGACAGTAAGAGTTGACTGGAACGTCTGGAGCTCGCAGTGTGGCTGTGAATCCGGAGCCGGTGGAGGTTAAGAGGTGACAGAGGGAAGGCCAGGCCCAGGGACCCAGGGCTCTCAGTGCTGCTGCTGAGTGTTACTGAGTCACTGTGCAGCAGCAACAACAGCAGTGACCCTCCTGTACAGCTCCCTGGCTGTTTAAAAAAAATACAGACCTTAAAACTCCCTGCACACAGCTTTCTCATAAACAGGGTAGTTCAGGGTCTTTGAAGCTCAAGGTTCCTGGGATCTAAAGCTGCATCAATATCTCCTAACACCCTGTCACGTTTGCCTACTGAACATTAATTCCTCGGCAGTGATGGCCTGAGGGTGTGAAACACAGTATCGTGTTTGTATTCCCTGCTGACATCTTTACATGGAATTTACAGCACAGAAACAGGCCATTTGGCCCACCTCATCTATGCTGGTGTTTATGTTCTACACAAGCCTCCTCCCACCCTTCTTGATCACACTATCAGGGTAACCTTCTGCTCCTTTCTTCCTCATGTGTTTAACAAGTTCCTTGAAAGTATTTATACTAGAATCATAGAATAGTTACAACACAGAAGGAGGCCATTCAGCACATTCTCTTTGCGTCAGGTCTCTGCAACAGCAACTCAGCTAGTCCTACTCCTCCACCTTTACCCTGCAGCCCAATAAAAAAAAATTCTCTTCAGATAATTATCCAGTTATCTTTTGAAAATCACAATTGAATCTGTCTCAGGTAGTGCGTTCCAGATCCAAACTACTTGTTGCATAAAGAAGATTTTTCTCATGTTGCCACTGATTCTTTTGTTAATCACCTTAGGATTCTCGATCTTATGTCGATGGGAACAGTTGCTGCCCGTTTATGCTATCCAGACCCTCATGATTTTGAACACATCTAACAAATCTCCTCTCAACCTTCTCCAAGGAGAACAACTCCAGCTTCGCCAATCTATCCACGTAAATGGAGCCTCTCTTCCTTGGAGCCATTCTTGTAAATCTTTTCTGCACCCTTTCTAAAACCTTCACATCCTTCCCGTTGAGGCTGAATCAGTGTTTTATGAAGGTTCAAAACTTATTTGCTTTTGCACTCTGAGCCCCTATTTATAGATTCAGCGTAATTCATTAACTGTTTTCTCAACCTGCCCTGCCACCTTCAGTGATTTATACACACATACACCCAGGTCCCTCCTCTCCTGCGTTTCTCTTAGAATTGGACCCTTCATTTTACATCCTCCTCTCCTCGTTCTTCTGACCAAAACGTATCACTTCGCACTTCTCTACATTAAATTTCATCTGCCGTGTGTCTGCCCATTCTACCAGCCTGTCTTTATCCTCTTGAAGTCCATCAAGATCCTCCTCACAGTTCACAAAACTTCCAAGTCTTGCATCATCTTCAAATTTTGAAATTGAAATTTGCAATCTAGGTTATCAATATAAATCAAGAAAAGCAGTGGTCCCTCTATATCCCATCCCCCAGTCAGAAGTAAGTAAAATTTTCTGTAATTCGTGTTTTCAATAGGCTTGAATTACATAATTAAACTGTTGCATAATGAAATTTTAGCAATACTAAGACTAATGATTCAAAATGCCACATGGTTTGAAATAAAATGTCTACTGGCACTCATATTATCACTTAAAAAGCATAATTTTACTGGAGACTCAAATGATTAATACATAGGAAAACAATGTAATTGTAGATTTAGAAATGATATGGCCAACACATTTTCTTGGAGTTTCTGCATCTCAAAATTTGGCACGACACTCCTGATTAGATTATGTGACAGAATAAATTTATGAGTAATCATTGCAAAGAGATGAGTATAAAATGGAAGTTGTGTTTTTAGTACATACAGTGTCTGGTACCTTGAGTCCAAGGAAAGAGGAGCTACAGCCATTTGGTTCAGGGGCTTTATAGTCAGGTCTTGGTAAAGGTGCCTTCCCTGGATGGAGAAAGAATGTAGTGAATGGTACAGTTTATACAACTAGGTAATCTTCGCACACTTATAGCTCAGTTCAAAATCCTCTCAGATCCATTTTACCTTCCTCCTCATTGAACAACAACTTGCATTTATATAGCATTTTAACATAGAAATATGATAAACAGAAAAACGCCCAAGGCACTTCATAGTTGTGTCGTCAAACAATTTATGACACCGAGCTACATAAGGAAATATTTGGACTAATGACCAAAAGCTTGGTCAAGGAGGTAGGTCTTTAAAGAGGATGGAGAGGTAGAGAGATTTAGGGTGGGAATTCCAGAGCATAAGGCCTAAGGCAATTTGAAGGCAGGACTACCAGTGTTGGAACAATTAAAATAAGGGATGCACAAGACATCAGAATTAGAGGAGTGCAGAGATCTCAGGAGGTGATTACTGAGGCAGAGGAGGCAATTGAGGGATTTGAAAACAAGAAAAAGAATTTTTGTTTCAAAATGTTGCCAGACTGGGAGTCAATGGTCAGCGAGCACGGGGATGATGGATGAATGGGACTTGATGGAAGTTAGGATTTGGGCAGATGAGCTTTGGATGAGCTCAAATTTATGAAGGTTGGGAAGTGGGAAGCTGTTCAGGAGACAAAAGGCATACTTTTTATCGACAGAATAGAAAAGAACTGAAGAAAGACTTCCATTTATGTAACATCTTTGTCACGTCAAAGTAATGCACACTAATACTGATGTAAAATGTTATGACTGTTGTCAAATGTGGCACTCGTGCACAAAACCTCACAACCTACGTTAGGATGGATGTCCATTAATCTGCTTTTAGTGGAGGAAGGAATTTTGGCCAGGATATCAGGAAAGCGCAATTTTCTTTAAGTAGTGTCATGGGATCTTCAACATTCACCTGAATCACCAGAGGAGACAGAGCCCTGATTTAACTTCTCATCTGAAGGACAGTGCTTCTAAAAATGAAGCTCTCGTGCAGCGCTACAGAGTCCACGCTGATATGTGCTTATGCATCAAACAGATATATACATCCAGTACTTATACAGTCACAGGCACTCTCACATACACAGTTGCAAACACAGATGTCTACATGTGCACATGTATTAAACTAAGTCAACATGTTACTCATGTATAGATAATTATTCTCACACACACATTTGCACAAACATAAGCACAAACTCAGTTCCTATGCTTTTCATTAAGAATATTTTGCACTTCTCAAGTGATTTCTCACTTTGCTTTCTATAATCACATTTTATTAGTATTTTGTAACATTTCCCAACTTTTGATTTATCTCATCTTTGGGTTCTTTAACCCTCAAACACAAATGAAAGCCTTTTCAGAGAGGTTAATGATTAATCAAAAAATCACAGAGAAATTCCAAACCAGAAAATGAAGGAAGAGATCAAACACAGAGAATTGCATTTTTGTTTGGTTTTTAATTTTTCTGTTGAATTATCATTCTCTAAAACACAGTAATTCCCAGAGCAGTACAGATCATTTTGTTTCTCTTTTTGATTGTTGACTTTCTGTGTCTCACTGCTGTTTTATTTGGGCAGGTTTCTCTTCCCTAGTTCTGCTTCTGGCTTCCCATTACTTTTCTAATGTTCCCTAAATCCTCTTTCATTTGCCTTCCTTGCACTTTCTCACCTGTAATGATGCCCGGGGCATATTGTTACCTGATTACTCTGCCTCACACTTACCATACCGGCACTTGTACTGGCAGACTCCATTCTTGCCACCAAGGAGCTCCAGGAATGAGTCAAAGTATCCGTTTATGGTCTCGAAGCTGTCTCGGATAGATCCAATGCCCCAGTCTGAGTTGGCGCTAGAGTCATCCTGGTTTGCAGTGGTGGCGTTATTGACATCCTCAGCCACAGTGAGGGCCAAGCACAGTACCATCACTGCTCCTCCTCTCATAGCTAACAAAGCTGGTTAAACAAAGAGGGGTGGAGAAGATTGAGACAAAGCACATGCAAAGCTCAGAACAAGACACGTATGTTCCACACTACAGCACAAACTCTTTCTAGTCACTCTCCAGGCTGGACTTTTAACCTTCACGTTTTTATCTGGGATGAGCTCACTGCTTTAATAGTCTAAAGGGCGCTCTGAGTGGAAGTTTAGTTGGAATTTGGTCCCAACTCAGACACCTTGGCTTCATTATCATGGCCTGTGTACTTTAAACACCAATAGGCAGGCCCGTATCTCATTTGTGTCCAAATTTCTAAATATTAATTACCTTACAAACAATATGTAGCAATATGGGGCAAAGTTACCTCAAAATTCCAAACTGCAAACATTCTTTGTATTCATTCAAGGGACATGGGCAAGTCCAGCATTTATTGCCCGCCCCTGCTTGCCCTTGAGAAGGTGATGGCAAGCTGCCTCCTTGAACCACTGCAGTCCATGTGGTGTGAGTACACCCACAGTGGCAGCTTGATGCAACTGTGGGTCAACCACATTACTGTGGGCCTGGAGTCACATATCGGTCAGGCCGGATAATGATGACAGATTTCATTCCCTGAAGGACATCAGTGAGCCAGATGGATTTTTACTCTAATCCACGAGTGTCATGATCATGAGACTAGTTTTTAATTCCAGGTTTATTAATTAATTTAGATTCCCCCAAAGATTCACCTGTTCAATCCTTAATGGACAAGATCACATCAAGGAGTATTTGAATTTCTGTTTTGACTACCCAGTTGTGCAACGCGCAGGGAAACATTACCAACCTGGTGTTTCCAAACCAAACACACTGAGAGATTTTCTGTTTGCATGCTGCTCTGGAGAAGTTAGGTACAGGTTGACAAGTAGGCCAAGTGTGGCTCCATGAAATAATGTGAAATTCAATGAGTGGAACTGACTCAATTATTGATCCACAGGCACTTTAGACAGGAAATGTTCGAGGTGTCTCATTATTCCTGGCTCAGGCATCTGTAGCATGGGATCTCAATTGATGCTGGGCAGGTGCCAATTTCTGGGTATCCTAATGAACACATATAAACTAGTGTAATTGAAGCACTTCTCTGGAGGGAAGGTTTATATAGAATAGGGAAACCAATAGAACAAGTAAGCAATTATAATATTGAATTGCTGCAGCAGTGTGAACATTATCGTGGCAGTGTCTGTATTTATAAATTAAGTTTTTAAGCGATGTTAGATGCCCAACAGTAGCATTGTTAGATGCCACTTCTGTGTGGCAATACCTCAAGTGATTGCATTGCTCTGGATGGTTGATTTTAATATTACACTCAGTCGCTCAGGCTGTGACTAAGAGGATGTATGTGACTGACTGGGCAAGCAAAGTGCAAAGGTGTGGTGAAGTGCTAAGGCCATAGTTTGAAAGAAAAAACAATCAGTACCCGTTAATTAGGAAGCCTTGAATGAATAGATTTCAGGCTTTGGATAAGGAACACCTATTGACACAATGCCAGCAATCTTGAACTCCTTGACTTGGAACCCAATTCACTTCTCTCCGCCCATGCAGCCCAACTGATGTGGCCAGGGTTGGACCTTGCTTTCCTACCTCCCTCGTCTGCCATTAACATGGTAAACAGATTCTAACCAAGTGATGTAACGATCACTGCTACAGGTTTTCATGTCTGGAATCTATATTGGTATCTTTCCAGCTTTGCCTTAGTGCTCCTTTTTGACTGGATATAAGAAGCTGTAAGAGAACAACTCAGTGTAACCCATTTGCTTAGCATTTCAACATAAGGTGAAATCAGAACTTGTGTGCAATGAGGATTGCTTCCTATCATTTTGCAACAAAGTCTACTGGGAAACTTTCACCTTAAAAAAATAGTTCCCAGGATGTGGGTGTCGCAGCTAAGTCCTGTGCAATTGCTCATCTCAGAGTGGCCCCTAGAGAAGATGGTTGTGATCTGCACTCTTTTTGAACTGCTGCAATCCACCTGGTGAAGGTGTGCTCCCACAGTGCTGTTATAGAGAGAGTTCCAAGGTTTTGACTCTGTGACGATGAAGGAACAATGATATGTCAGCTTGGTCAGTGCATGACTTAGAGGTGGTGGTGCTCCCATGGACCTACTGCTCTTTTCTGTCTAGATGGTGGAGATTGAGAATTTGGAAGGTTTTGCCCAAGAAGACTTGTGATGTTTGAAAATGAATGCATATGGGGTCATCCCCAGATGCTACCTTTATGAATTTTGAAGCATTCTTATCCTCAATGTAAACCTTAGTACCTGCTGTATGAACAGCATCGCCTGATAAGCACAGTTCTAAAAGGTAAGGCACCTAGTCAGCACTTGCAAACAAAAAGATCAATGGAATTTGCACCCTGCTGCTTTTCCATTTTACAGAAATGCCCTATCATATTGAGTACAGCTGTCATTAAGCCAAAATCAACAGCAACTTTGGAATTAAACAGGGTTAGTTTAATTGCTGTACACTCTAGAATGGACAATGTTCCAGAAAAGATATACATTAGATTCTTGTGCTTTACATAAATGGTCATTGGAGAGAAGGACATTTTCACAATCATCTTGTATAAGTTAAGTTAGGCCTCAAATCGAACACTTTTAGGCAATTTTACACACTGTGTTTTAGAAAGGATATTGAAGCTACAGAAAGTATGCAGCTTAGGTTAACTCCAATAATACTTGAGATACGAGTATCTAGTCAGTATGAGATATTTAAGATCATTGGATTGCAATCATGGAGCAGAAGGAATTTGGGAAATTGTCAATGAGAACAGTTCAAAATGTTCAAAATTATAAAGTGATAAATAAGCCCAGAATTAGCATGAAAATTTCAAAGGGAGAGTTAGAAGATCTTTTTCACACAGAGAAATTAGAATATAGAAAGAAACATGCGGCCACTGAAACTGAATCAATTAGAAAAGTTATTTTCCCTATGCTACAGTACCATGTATCATACCTCATTATGTCCATTATAAGTAATAAGGTTTGTATATTGACATTCTGATAGCATTGCTTTCCTGGTAATATGTCCATGATCATTGGATAACCTTGCAATAATTACGTCACAATTGTTAATTCTTCAGTCATGTTAGTGATATGCCTTAACATCAGAATTTAGTAATCACCAATAGCATTGGTTGGAAATGGGTTAGCACTTCCATTGCAATAGCTAAATGTCACATAAACCTGGTAAGATTCTAGTGCACTAGTGACACAAGGACTGCTTTCTACATCTGAGCGTCCTTCCCATTGTTTGCTACCACAGTGACTGCTGTCAAAAATAAACTTCTCCCAACTGAAGTTATGTTGCAGAGTATGATCAAATCAGGAGAGATCCCAAAGCAGTAATCTGAATTTGAGCTTTAGATGACAGATTATGATAATTAGCTATCTCTGTAACCTCCTCTAGCCCTACACCTTCCAAGACCACTGTGCTCCTCCAATTCTGGACTTATGTGCATGCTACCATTTTCATCGCTAGCAGTGCCTTCAGCTGCCTAGACCCTAAGTTCTGGACTTCCTCTAAATGTCTTTGCCTCTCTCTCCTCTGTTAAGATTCTGCTTTAAACCTGCACCTTTGCCAAGTTTTTGGTTGCCTGCCCCAATACTTTATGTGACTTAGTGTCAAATTTTGTTTGGGAACACTCCTTGGGATGTTTTACCATGTGAAAGCCATATTGTTAAGGCTCGGCATTAATTGTTGCTCAGGAATCGTAGTCTCTGAACTGCGAGTAGAGATTGTTGGGATTTGTCTGACGCAGGTCAACACTTGGACTAATGATGCAATCCAATCTCTCATTGAGATCAGTGCTTGGCTGTCTCAGGTCTCCATTGTTCACTGGGTCTGCTATGGGAATACGGCACACAATCTTTCCACCTCTGGGATTTGTGCTTGAATCCAGCCCAAACTGATGAATGTCTCCCCTTCGTCCATTAACTCTCAGGAATCCCACATGAAAAGAGCTTGCGGTAGGGCCAGGGGAGCTACTTGCAGGCTCTAACCCAAATTAAGAGGATAAAATAACAAGTAGGACATGCACTTTGTAAAACAAGAATACCTGAAAGGACTTTGTACTTTAAAGTTTCAATTAGTTTAATTGTTGTTTATTGCAGGGTATGAAAGAGAAGATAAAATACTGCTGTAGGTTGAAACTTATATTTCAACCACCTAGTAAAATTGACCTTTGACAGGCATGCCCATGTTAGCAAAATTCTACTTGCAATGGTAGCAATTAAGATAATGGGGACTCCAACTCACCTTAACCTTCCCATCCCCAGTGAGTGCACCTGGTCTCCACTTGATGGCAGAGTTGAGGTTGGATTCAGGATCCTTCACTATGTGATGAATGCCGGATTAGGTATTATCACATGCAATGTTTCCCGTGTTACAAAAGTGACTACACTTCAACATTGGCGATGAAACACTTTGGGATATCCTGAGGTTGTGAGAGGCTGTATAAATGTAAGTGATTTTAAATGATTTAAAAGAAAATTGTCAGTAAATTTAGCAGAGATCATTAAAATTTGAAGTCAACAATATACATTAATGTACCCTAAAACATCTCAGGACTGTTTAAACGGAGATCTGTTGGGCAACAAGGAAGAAGCAGGCGCGAGTTGGGAAATTGGTGTTTGAAAGCATTGTTAAGAGCAAACTTTGAGGAGGTGGGGAGATGTGACATGCAACGAGCATAAAGGAGCATTTCAGAGTGATATGTTCATGTGAACAAAAAGATTCTATCACTAATGTAAAGTGGATAGGGAGGGAGAGAAAATACAAAAATTAGAGGGTGCAGTGATTTTGGAGTGGAAAGGTTTTGAAGACTAGGACAGTAATTTTGTAATCAAATCATAGAAGATCAGGAGTGGACACTGCTAAAGACGGAGGCTGGGATCTAGGGTTGTCAACTGTGATTAAGTATATTCCTGGAGATTTCATCACATGATTTGCCCCTACACTCCAGCCATTATGTACCCAACACATCAAATTTGTAACCCACTGCCTTCCTATGCCAATTGGAAAGCGAAAAGGCACCTTTCCCGATTGGATGATGCTAGAACAACCTTCATCCACCACCCCTCCCCTCGTTTTCAATATTTCTATCTGGTAAAGAGAAATGTTCAAAAAAAATGACACAACAAAAATCAATCTTTTTTAATGTCCCAATGATTGTTCCTGAGGTTTGCAGACATCAATCCTGGTGATTGACCTTCAATTCCTGGGGACTCAAGGCCAATCCCGGAGGGTTGGCAACCCTACTGGGATCTTGTGCAGGCTCCATCTGCAGTTTGTCATGGTGAACAGCACAGCAGGGGAAGTATTACACTGGACTTTGATACCAGCGTTATTTAAGCTGCGCACAGCCTTTTGAGGTTGGCAGAATTCCCTTGGGAATGGGGAGGGAAAAGAAAAATAATCATTTTATTTCACACTTCCGTACACGTAAAATAAAAATTATGCAAAGGATTTTGCAGTTGACTAACCTAAGAAATAGTAGTTTTCTCCTTCCCTCTTCAATTCTACTCCCCTCTTCCACCACCTTGCCATCCTGTTAAGTTTTTCAGCATTACAACCCATTGGTCTAATTGATTTCACTCAATTGGTGGCGTTTTTTGCCCCCACATCAGATGGTTGTTGGTTCAAACTCTGTCACATGGATTTGTTCACTAGGCCCAGGCTTCTGTAGGAGTGCTACATTTTGGATTAGATGTTTAATTGAGACCCTGCAGGTTAATTAGCTATCCTGGATCCCGTCACATGATCCAAAGAAATGCTCTGAACAATTTCCCCCCCCTCAGCAAAAACTGATTTACCAAGTTACCCAACTGATGATTGTGGTTTTGTGCCTTGTGCTGTCTTTATCTACATAAGTCTCACAGTTGAATAAATATGAACAAACTTGGATTCATGTAGCAACATCTACATTCGTCGGGACACTCCAAAAGTACTTCACATACAGCCGAGAACTTTCTTTTGAGCAGTCATTGTTGTTTTGCTTGATGGCAGAGTTATAGCCAATTGACATACAGCAAGGTCCCACAATGAACTGAATGACCAGCTAGTGTGTTCCTGGTGGCATTTTTGAAGGATAAATGTTGTCAAAGATGCCAGGAGAAATCCTGCTCTTCTTTAATAGTGCCAGGGGATCTTTTATGCCCATCTAAGAAGGCAGACGAGGCCTTGATTTAACACCTTAGCTGAAAGATAGAGAGTAATTTATAGCATACAATGTGCTTTGAAAACTTTCGAGCATGTGTTAAGATGCTATATAAACAGGGGTTTTTCTTTAGGGTGCAGCCGAGGCTTAAATGTTCTGCATCAGGAGCTCTGCAGGATGTATGAACACAGTTAGAGGTGAAGAACTGACCACTGCAATTACTTTCCACTCCAATTAATAAATTGTGATTTATTGTTGCTATGCCGCTTGTGCTGTGAATTTCCTCCATCTTGAGTCTTTGGAGTATGTGGTTATGCCTTGTCAAAGGGAGAAGACAGGACTCGTGGCAACTCTCAACCCTGCAGACAGCTCCCTTCTGAGGTGTGTACTAATAGATTTGCTTAAAAGGCAGGATAGACTGCCAGTCCACTGGAATTAGATGGGTTAAATGGCTTTGTCCATGATTAATAGTTAATACATCAAGCCCATTGCATCTACAAGGGGCAGGTGGAAACAAGGTACACATGCATAGAGGAGGCTGGAATTTCTGTGCAAGTCAGTAGCCAAAACCTGCTGCTTTAATTAATTTCCTAGCAATTAATTCTAGATCAGGGTTAAGTGGACATCAGCACCACTGATGGCTGCCACTCTTACCGTGCAAGCTGTACTGTCCGATGTAGGTCTTGAAAGAGGAGTGTCATGGATGGCACTCTTGAAGATATCTGTGAGCTAGGATGTTCCTTCTGATAGAGGTTAGCATCAATCTGGAGAAAATTATGTTTAAGTTTTAAAAAAATAGGAATTGTTGTTGTCATGAAGTGGGCCACGTTGCATTTTATGCTAGTAATACTTTGTTCAAGTTATAGCAAAATAATCTGGCTAAGATCAAAGTAAACCTTTTTTTTGTTCCATTCCTTGGTACACAGCCCTATCCACACGGTAACTGTCCAAACAATCAATTCCAAATTCCCAGGAATGTGAGACTCAGCAGTTACAACTCGCTGCATTTTTACAACCTCTGCACTTTAAGTTAATAGAGCCTCCCCTAGAGCTGTTCAAAACGCAAAATGAAAAGTCTGTTTGTCAAAAGTAGCAGCTCAATGTGCTCAAGGGTCAATAAAAAAAACTCAGTAAACTAAAAGGGAAAATGTCACCTCTGCAGTGATACTTTATTGAGAACCTTATTCAAGTGCAACAGAAAGGAAAATAAATTTGAGAGAGAAGACACTGAATTCAGATGTGCAGGGGCAACAATTGGTTAATGTTCTAGAATGTGAGAAAACAAAACACACATCTATCTTTTAGACAACACTGACTTGACAACTTTTCTCACTTCGAAAAAACCCTCAACTGCATTTCATGGGAAGGAGGGAGGGAGCGCAGGTAGGAAAATAACCTGTAAATGTATGGAGTCAAAATTCCAGTGGCTCCTCTTCATTGGCAAAAGAGAGATGGAGCAGGACCCAGGTGTGCTCAAAATCAACAAGGAGCCTGGACTAAATTGATGGGACAGGGCAATTTGCACAGTTGCAATAGGTTGTTGGCACCTGCAAGGTTTACTTCACTGGTACTCATTTGATGGGTCTTTGTACAGTGGATCAATCCACAGCCACTGTACCATAAACCACTTGGGAACATCATACCAGGTCCATAGGGGGTTCGGGTAAAATACAGGAGGGAAAAAAAAGTCTTTTGTTTCCAAAAGGAGCCAGTTGCTCGGACAAAAACGGGAACTGTCTACTCCTGGATTGGCGGCTACCTTCTCCTAGAGTATTTCTTGGTCCTTTCAAAGAGACAAGTCAGGACTCGTGGCAACTCTCAAACCTGCAGACAGCCCCTTTCTTGGTGTGAGCATTTGGGGAGAAATTTAGTGGCAGTTGGACAATCTGACTGTGGGCCCTCCGGCCTGTATAAGGTCAGAATCTGGAATCTGCACCCCTCTTTTCCTCACCTTGGGACTTCTCCTTGGCACCGACAGTTCTCCTGTTGCTGCACTGAGCGTCTAACCCAGGAGTAAAATCAAATGAGTTTTTGTTTTTTTTTTAAAGTAAAAGGTGAAGAAATTGTGCTGATTTTAAACGGGCTGTTTCCTACTTTTAAAAGTTATCTGTGAAACATCAGCTTGTGTGCTGCTCCCTGTATAGATCCAGTTGCTTTCCCTCTCACATCCTGTCCACCTGGCAGGTTTGGCACCCACCTCACTTGGATCAAGCAGCTCTGGATTGTGTTTCGTCCCTAAAGCAGCAGTTTATGTGGTGTGCTGAGTTGGACCCACGTCACCAAAGCCAAAATAAGACAATAAAGAAAATGGTATTTTAAGAAAACTGAGATAAGGGCTGATTTTATTTTAAAATAAAAGATATATAAATACACATTTCTCCAATTGACAGTACAGAATAAACGCTTTTCCTCTGAAAAAGATTCACCTGGGAACTTGATTGTTGCATTTATGCTATTCCGTCATTCTATTCTTCACCCCCCCCCCCCCCACCCCCCACCGCCACCCCCAACCAGTTCTTCTTAAACTTTTCACAGTTTAGAAGTTCTAATTTTCATTCTTCTTCACACTTGTTTATTTAAAAAGTTTACCCAGTGGCTGTTCCTTTTAAAACATGATTATCTGGGTAAATTAGGAAAGAGAGGGAGAGGAGCAACAATGCTTGTGAAATGTATATTTAAAAAAAAACAGAAAAAAGATACATATCCAGTAACAAATCAGTATTTCTAGTAAGTACACAATGATCACATCTTTACTGAATGATTTCAAAGATGCTTAAAGCAAAGGCACACTCATGTTGAGGACCCAACTGATTCTTGATGTTGGAATAATGAATCGACATTGTCACACGACACAATTCACATGTTTCAACGGGTTTTGCTGGAGGTGGTGGTGAACAGTTAGAAAGAGCAGCAGTAAGTGACAACGAATCACACGGAGAGAGCAAATGTTAGCAGTGATGTAGCATTCTGTGCAAAACTGCATCAAGTCTTGCATTCTTGAGTATACCACACATATATTACTGGTATCCTCAAACATATGGTGGAATGCAGTACAAATACAGCCACCTTATTTAAATAAATAATTGCTCAGCTATCTCCCTAAGTGTGAAACTGAAAATCTCCGACATTACCTTTTCTTCAAAAAAAAACCCCCCTAAATCAATGATTCATTGGAGTGCTCAACAGTTTCTTGAAAAGCTTCAAGATTCAGATGATTTTCTTACATTTAATAAAAGGGAATTAGGTACTGCTAAATCCAACACTGGGGCTTTTCAGTGAACCGTGTGACTTCAGAGGCCCCATCTACATCATTGTACGTACACTAAACTAGCAAACATAACTACAAAAACTCAAGTTTGGAAAACGCTTGATTAACCAGGATACCTTGTGAAGCAAAAGCCCTGCTCTTTCAGTGAGTGATGCATTTCATAAGAGCAGGCCAAATTCTGAGAAGCAGTTTCAGATAGAGTTATTTCTGAAAGCCACATGATGCAACAGGTGCCCAAAGAAAGCATACTCCCGAGGAATGACTGCACAATCTTTGCTCTCAGCAATGATCTCGTGCGTGCTGAGGGTGCAGCTTCACATTGGAATCTCAGGATTGTGAAATCACCCCTTAGAAATCAATTTGTTGAAAGGAACCGAGTATCTTTAGCAAAATTCTTTTTTCTTCCAAAGACCAAGGAGAAATACAGTTTAAGTGGAAGATTTAATGAATGCAAGAAACATTTCCAGTCTTGTAACCGGCCTGGCTTGCTTGAATCAAACCTGTCAATGGAAAGGGTTATAAAACATGAACCTTTCTGCTCAGGTTTTCATTATGGTGGTGAACAGAAAGGTCTTCAAGTCGGGCTAATTCTTGGCGGGGTGGTGGGGCAAGAACAGTGAACAATGTTGAGTCGAAACAGTAACTGAGCTGTAGTGTAAGTGGTGTGGACACAGGGAGGATAATTCACATACACTGTAAGGCATATCAATCAAACTCTGACAAGTTACATCTTCTTCGGAATTCCTGCCCACGTTCATGGATCCACTTATTTGACACTGAAAAACAGCCAATTGGACACATGTCAGTAAACATACTGCCCATTTCCTCACTGCTCCAGCAATTCAGACCCACCCTCAAGGGACAAACTACCTCTGTTCATCCCATCATTATAGGCTCTATTAAAAATCTACAAACAAGTAGCCATATGTGTAGATAACTCTAAAACAGCCTTTATAAATAAAGGTTTAGTGTGTGGCCCAATAATTCATGTAGTGAGGCCCCTTTTTAAAAAAAAACACAAAGCAGAAAGTTCAAAACCCAAAATGCAGTTTTGTTAAACTTATTCAATGAGGGCTCACTTGTCCTTTTGTAAAAAAAAAATCATTCATGAGATGTAGGCAAGGCCAGCATTTATTTCCCATCCCCAGACAACTTTGCTATCTAGCTGCAGCCACTGATATGATGTTTCTGTTGCCTGACAGTTCATTTACACATGATAAAATTTAAAAAAAACCACATGTAAACAATAATTCTATTATACATTTGATAATCTAATCCTTTTTAGCTTTTCATCCATGAACATATAGGAGACAAGTACGAACAGAATACTCAGTGGGGAAATACGAAATACAGAATTTGACATGAGATGTTTCATAATTACCTCATGAACAAGTCACTGAATTGTTCTCACTCTTAAAGGCTGCAATTCATATAAGGAAGGTGACAGAGGAATGGTTATACACCTAGGGTGTATTTTTACCTCATGTTAATCTTAGAAACCACAAAACTATTCAAGAAAATGTGAATTTGCTTTCATTTATTTGAAGAATTTTATCTTAGTGGTAAGTTGTCTGAGTACATTTTCACATACACACTGTACAGTGTATTCTAAAGGATACAACACTGGGTGAATTCTTCGCAGCATATTTTAAAAGGCGTTCACTCCAGATGTACAGTAGCCCTTGACAGAGCTGCTACTATATTTGCCTATGGTTCATAATTCATGGCTGGTCCAGCTGTGGGAAGTTGACAGGCTGGGCTGTTTTCCCATCTTCCAGGTGGTCGACAATACATTGACCTGGATTCTGGTTTGGGCAGTGCGGTGGGGCTTGGGGGGTTGTGGGGAAGCAAAGCAATCAACATTTGCAGACAACACAAAAACAGGGAGCATGACCTACTGTGACAAGGGCTGTAAGCAACTCGAAGAAGCCAAGTACAGGTTAATACATTGGGCAGATAGATAGATGTCAGCTAAAATTGAATGCAGATAAATGCAAGGCGCTACACTTTTGAAGGAAAAATAAGGAAATGTAAAACCATAAAAGGATTGGAAGAACAAGGACAATGGCGGGGGGGGTGCAGTTATTCAGACAGACACTTACTAGTTGCTAAAATTGATTTAAACAAAACATATGCAGCCCTTTATTTTATATATGGGGAATAGAGTATAAAAGTTAGAATACTGCTTCCAGTTTTGGAAGCCATACTTTAGTAAAGATATCAAATAGAATAAAAGAATATTTGTACTGTAGAAGGAGGCCATTTGGCCTGTCATGTCCATGCAGACTCTCTGCAAGAGCAACTCAGCTGGTCCCACTCCCCTGTTTTCTCCCCTTAGCCCTGCAATATTTTCTGGTTGGAAAGAGTCTATAAGAGATTCACCACAGTGATAATTAAAACCTATCAGGATCGACAGGAGAAACTGGGACACCTTTTTACTAGAAGAGAAAAAGCTTAGTGGAGACTTGTTCGCAATTAAAAGAGGCTCTGAAATGGCAAATAGGGACTAAGAAAAGATTCTATGGGTCACTGAGTGAGTGAATGGGTAAGAGTTTAAAATCATCAAAATATAAGAGGGAGAGATCAGGAGAAATTGGCATTTTTACATTTCCCAATATGTCACAGGTGATTGTGGGGCCAAAACGGACCAACCGCAATGGCTCCAATTACCTATTTTTGTGACCCAGGAAATGTCAGGTTCCAGTATGCTGAGACAGGGAGCTCACTGTTTTTTTGCTACTGTCCTGTGTACAATCAGCCAACAGCATATCATCGATATATATAAAAAAAATACATGGACTTTAATCTTCTGTTTCTTCCTTCTGTTCAAAATGTCTGGGATGTACTTGAAAACTGGTTACAGTGTGATGACTGAAACCAGGAGCTCTGGGGAAACTGTAGGCACTGAACTTCAACCTGGCAGTCTATGATGCAAAATTCATGAGCTGCTGTTTCAGATTCAACCCCATTACTTCTACCTCCCTTTTTATTTCTCTTGACCCTGTTTCCTTCCCTTTTTGTCACAGTCAGCTCATTCAAAAACTTTTGTTGTGCATACCCTGGTCCACTCGCTTATTATTCTTGTCCTTGCTGACCTACATTGAGGTGCTGTGGGACCATGAGTGAAATTGTTTAAAATCTTCTATAACCTTGCATCTTCCTGGCTTGGTGACCACCTCTAGCTCCACCACACCCTGTTCCTCCAACTCCAACACTAACTTGTTCCTCTTGAACTGCCTCCCTCCCTTTGCCCCATGTTCTGGAATTTCTTTCCTAAGCCCCTTTAACTCTCTGCCCCTTTTTTTGGCTTAATGTCCTTGTCATGAAGAGATATTAATGTCTATAATGTTATTGGAAATTATTTTTAAATTGCAATTGTAGTAGGGTCTGTGTCCATTTGTGTGTGTGTGTGTGTGTGTGTGTGTGTGTGTGTGTGTGTGTCTTAATTGGATTAAAGCCAGCTAGTCTGGGTGCTTTGATGTATAGTAGTTTTGAAATGTTAATTAGATAAAAGTAAGGAGGAAAAGATAAAGAAAATTTGCATTTTTAAAGAAACCATTCAAAAGAATGGGTGAAATCTTGCACCTAGCTAGGAGGTGCCAAGCAATGTGTTTATATTACTAATAAAATTGGTGGAATGAAAGGATTATTGTTAGGAGAAGTAAAATTTAAAAACCCAGTAATACAATGAAAATTTACATTCAAAGGGGAAGCGAGGCGTAAACAGAAAGGAGTTTGTATGTATAAGGCAGAAGTATGTAAGGTCTAACCAGCCTCTAAGCCTACAATTGTGCAAAGGAACCAAATTACAAAGTTTTTGAATTTGTAAGGTTGAATGTGCTTTGCCTGATGTCTATTTAGAGTTTGTGGGTTATTGTTGCCTTGGTGAAGATTTACCTGGGAGTGATTAATTTGGGGATTTGTTTAAAAGTTATGGTAGTAATTTTAGACATGTATGTGTTTAATTTGTTAACTTAATAAATGTTTAATTTAGTTTTATATAAAAACCTCTTGAGGCTCGGTGGTCTTATTCCTGAATTCAGAGCTGCATCTCAAACATACCAATTGAAAATATAGGTTATGACAGTTGTTCAAGTTTCACTCAGATTTAAACAACTCAACCTTTACCAACTGCTGTGTCATAACAGACCTGCTTTTTGTACAACACCTCCTTGAGATGCCTTTGATGTTTTTCTATGTCAAAGACACTATGTAAATACAAGATTTTGTGATTCTAGAGAAAAAGACTGCTGGGGTATGTGGCCTTTGACAAAATAGTTGTTTTAAAGGAAATGACTATGGTGTAAAAGTATGTGCAGTGTTTCACAGTCCCTTGTCGAGTTCCCACTATTACTTTTAAGTATACAGTAAAACCTGGGAATTATTCAGAACGGCAGAATAACCTTTGATAATTATGCAGCATAATATATATGGCTAACACTCAGCCCAGCTCCTCCAAAATTGATGTGAAGCATACTCACCCCATTTGTTTCCAACTAATACTGGACAAGCTGCATGCCGGGTGCTGTAATCACCTTCCCCACTGGGAAAAAGGTTGTACCAAAATACTGCCGTGCCCTGCAATATAAGCACCCAAAAGTGTCACAACATTAAAAGCAAATGAACTGATTAACATACACTGTGAGCACAACAATGGTCTAAAAGAATGCCTACAGATTGTGCTGAATACACTTGTGAAGGGTAGCTGACGAATTCTTTAAACAATCTTGAAATCAAGATAGAATGAGCCCCACCTGGACTTCACACTCTTGCACTGTTTTGATAAAAATCACATCCAATTTTTGACTGAGTGAGCAAATTAAGCAGATTGGTCTGAATTTTGATTACTTTTCCATGAAGGAAAGATCAGCAGTATCAGGACTGCAACAAAGCACACATCATTTCTCGACACACTTGCAGCACCAGTGTCAGTTTAATGATCTGTGAAGACTGCCTTGCTCTTTTTAAATAATGAAGCAGGAATGACTAAGGGGGGACGTCTCCACCACAAGCAAATGGCATCAATTATATCTGGGCTCACACTTGCCTGCACTTCTGAGGGTGTACACCATTAGTGGAGATTTGACTTAGATGCCAAACTAAACCTCTGCCTGCTGCAGTGGATCAAATGAATGTTAAAGATTCCATGGTGCCATTCAAAGAAGAGAGAGTTTCCCGGCATCTTAACAAATGTCACCATCAACAGCATGAACTGGCCATTCGTTCCATTGCTGTCTGCAAAATGCCTCCACCTCTTGCTCCATTAATAGCCAGTGCACTTCAGGTTGGTACTTTATAGATAAATTCCTTTGGAAAGTTTGAGATGATTGAAGCCTCTAAGTAAATGCAAGTCTTTCTTTTCTATTTATGTTTAAATACCCAGTGCGTGCTTAAAAAACCAAAAAACACAAACTGGTAAAAAAGGGAATTATTTTAATGCTAGAAGAGCAGTTCCAACTGACATTGAATGTGCTAATTAAAGGTCAGCCAAACATTGCATTGCAAGAACAGTTATGTATTCAAAGCTGCCTTGAACGTTCCTCATTCTCTCTCCATATTACTTCCTCTGATGTTGCCCCTTACTTAAGGGAGAACTAAATTTACTTTTGTATAGCATTTTTCACATCCTCAGGACAGTCCAAAGCCTATAAATTAAATACCAAGCCTGGTCACTATTGTGATGTAGACAAATGCAACAACCTGTGTGTGCAAGCAAGGTTCCAGATTATCTGTTTGCTGAGTGTTGACTGAGGCAGAACTGTTAACCAGGATTTTGGGAGACATCCCCGGTCCTTCCTCTTCAAATAGGCTTTGCATTCACCAGACCAGGCAGGTGAGCACTGGTTAAGTATCTCAGCTGAAAGGCAATGCCTCTGATAATGCTGCACTCCTTCAGTGCTGCTTCCATTATGTGCCCAAGTTCTGACCTGGAATTTGAACTCTCAACCTGCTGACTCAAGAGATGAAAATGCCACCTCATGCTCTCCAACTCTTGATACCTTGAATAAAGCATGATTTTCTTGGCTTAGTTCACACAATGCCACATCTTTGCCAATCATGTTGTGATAATGAGTAGGGTTGAGAAGAAAGTTTAACTGGCTCACTAATGCTTCCCCCACACCAGCCCTGCAATGGCCTGGATAAGAATACAAACTCATCATTTGGAAAAATATATCATAAATCTAAGCCCAAACACTCCGTTATCATCCTGCTATGTGTTCTGTTCCTTAATTCCATGGTCAGGTTATTTTTCAACATAGTTTCTTTCATCAGTGCTACAAGAATTGTAGTCCAAACCAGTACCTCTTTCACTGTGACAGTTTTCCTCTCTGAGCTTACTGTGATTTTAAAAAATTCTTTCATGGCATTTGGGTGTCGCTGGGGAGGCCAGCATTTGTTGCCCATCCCTAAATGCCCTTGAGCCAAGAGGCTTGCCACATCATTCCAGACAGCGGTGGGTCTGGAGTCACTTGTAGACTAGCATATTCCCTTCCCTAAAAAGGACGTTAGTGGGCCAGATGGGTTTCTACAACAATCGACAATGGTTTCATGGTCACCATTAGAGACTGCATTCCAGATTATTAATGAATTAAGATTGCATCAGTTCTTAATGTTTACAAAATGCACTCTTTTACCAATATTATTGATTAATTAAAGAAGTATCAGATATCAATTGGAGGGTCAAAAGGCCTCAGTTTGTTTGCTATAGGTCCATTCAGAAATTTGCTTTGTGGAACCCGTTGATCAGTAGGTTCCCTTTAATTACACGAATCCAAAATTCTACTCATCTCATTTGGATAACATTGAGTTAAACAGTCAAGGGTGGTGAACGCAGGGCAGAAGAGAAGACAGACCTCAAATGGCGCAACAGAATTAAGTGCAATGAAGAGGAACAGTCTCCAAGTGATTGAGAACGTGCTCAGGAGAGAGTGTGGTTATGTGCATGCAAGCATTGTATTGTGGAAGGAGAGATAGAAATCAAATCTAATACCTTCTGTGGCCACACTGCTGCTCCTACTTCAGGAAAGACTGTGGCTCCTCCAGCTGCTACATCACTCATCTAGCAGAATAAAATCAAAGTTAGAGCATAATGACTACAGAAAATATCTCCTGAACAGCACCAAATTCAATGAAAGATATTTAATAGATTGTATAATTAGTGTCAAGCCACAAATAAAATCTATTGAACAGCCAGAATGTTATCTCCATCTCAGATGTCTGATATTTCTTAAAGCATCAGGATCACTTGACGTGTCCTCTATGAAATAGCAATATAATTACAGAATGAGGACTGAAACCTATCTGCCTGCTCTGGTCCCACTGTCCCATGCCCCCCAACCTTTAATCACATTCATTAAGAAGCTATATCCGACCATGGCTCTTTAGGCTGAAAGCCATATGTTGCACATATACCACATTACCTATTTTCCTCCCTTCCCCCCACTTTCACACTCAAAAAAAGAAACAAGCAAGGCATGATGCTTTGTACCTGGTTCTGCATTTGATGAAGGGGCCTGTAACACTAGGTTTCAACTGCTACTCAAAATGAGCTTTATTGCCAAACACTGAATTTAAATTACCTGACTTTGCACAATTCACAGTAAATTTTGCCTGGAGGTCTTAGCAAGTTTACTTCTTAGAAGTTGAAAGGATACAAAATGTGTGTGTGTGTCTAATGTGTTACAGGTTACTGTGTGTCAAAGTGCACATTCTTGCTGCCTTAAATTTATTAATTGCCATATGAAAAATACTAGTCATCAAACTACTAGTCTGGAGGCTGGATTAAAGCCTGCCTGACACTGATGAATGTCAAATTGGTGCGTCCTCTCTTCAATTCTAGAGTATGTTCCCCTGTTGTCTTGAAAGAAGAACAAAGTTGCATTTACATAGCTCCTTTCAAGTCCTCAGGATATGCCAAAGCACTTCACAGCAGTGAACTGCTGTAATGTAGATAAACACAGCAGTCAATATGCTCACAAATTGATAAATTAGATGAACAATCAGCTAATCTGTTTTTCCCTACCTCCTGGGATGGTTGATAGGTAAATATTGGTCAGAACACCAAGAGAGCTCTTTCTGTTCTTCAAATAGCACCATAGAGTTTTTCACTACCCACCTAAACAAACTATGGCAAAAGTATAATAATTTTCATAATATTTTTCTGGTTCATTGTAAAGTAGGTTTATGGGTGTGAGTATAGTTGGGTCTGTCTGTGTGATTTAATTACATTTGGAGTCAGGTTGACTGCAAGCTGGAAATCATCAAAAGAAGCTAGGTGCAGAAAGGTGCTTGAAATGCTGAGTAAACATGGATGCTGGCTTAGCGTGTAAGGTGTGAAGAGAATTTGCAATTTTAGATAAATGAAAGGATTGTTTGGATTTCAAAGGGATCTTAGTCTGTTTACAATTAGCTAGCTAAGTAAGGCTAAGGAATTGGGTTTATTTTTCCCAAAGACAATAGTGGCAGCATGAAAGTTTTTATATTATGAGGAAAATACAGTTTCAAAGACATATGGAACAATAGAATTTACAAATTAAAGAAACATATATAAAGGAGAATGAAAAGCTATGTGAGGAGAGGGCCATGTAAGATGAGGGGAATAGACAGAGTGGACAGGATAAAATTGTTTCCCTTGATGGAGAATTCTAGAACCAGGGGACATAGATTCAAGATAAGTGGCAGGAGTAGGGGGAACATGAGGAAGAATTTTTTTACGTATTAGGTAGTGGGTGTCTGGAATTCGCTGCTCAAGTCAGTGGTAGAGGCAGAAACTTTAAACTCTTTTAAAAAGTACCTGGATCTGCACCTTAAATGCTGTAAGCTGCAGGGCTATGGGCCGGGTGCAGGAAGGTGGGATTAGAAAAGGCACCTGGGTGTCCTCGGGCTAACGTGGACAAGATGGGCCTTCTGTGCTGTAACTTTTCTATGGTTCTAAGATCTAACAGGAGTGCATGAAACAGCTTTCAAGAAGCTTCCAGCCATTTGTGCATAAGTCTGCTATGTAAAGTGACTGAAGTTGGGGAGTGACTGAAGTTGGGGAAGGCATTTGAAATTCCACTGTCACATAGGTATTGTGTTAACTTGCTGGTTTTGTTTGAATCTAAAATCTATTTTGGACGGTTGCCTTAAAGGGGGTGTATATATAACTGGGGGTCAGGTCAATTAGGAATTTTAGGATTTGTCATAGTAGTAATTCATTCTAGTTTATGTAAGTTCTTGAAATTTTTTTATTTTATTAACGGATATTTTAATTTAATTTTACGATCTCTAAAGGTTTTGGTGGACTCATTATTTCTGAATTCAATGCACACATCTTCTTGTAATAAATACAAATTACAAAACCGTGTTGATAGCGCGACCAAGTCTCTGTCGTGGATTTGGTCCACCTAGCACACATAACAAAATACATGGGGCTTTGGTTTAACACCTCATGTAAAAGACAGAGCCAGCTACCACTGAGCGAAGCTGCAACAATCCCTGGCCAAGAGAGCAGTCATTTAACCTTTTAGGCACTTCTTAGGGGCACAGTGCAGAATGATGACTCTGCCTGTACTCTTTAGGAAATACATGTAGCCTGAACTGGCGCCAACAGTGGGCTCCTTAAGTTTACTCTGCCTTACCTCTACAATCTCTTCTGGCCTTACATCCCAGCTCTCAGTTTCTTCCAACTCAGATTTAGCTATTACCAGTGTAGCCCCTGCACTCTGGAATTCCCTTCATGTCCTTATCTCCTCGCGTGTCTTACTTATATTCATTTTCAAAAAGGCAACACTTCAGCTATACCTCTCATCAATTGCCCAACCCTCTTACCAAACGTTTGCTTGATGTTGAATCCCTTTTTTTTAAGTCTATCTTGGGATAATAAGGTGTCCTAGAAATGCATACTGTAGAAAGTTAAGGATACAATTTGTGTCCTCACGCTGGAGCACTAACTCCCTGCATATCAAGAATTCCAGAGACCCATCCTAGGATCTTAAATGCAGTTTTGCACTTGAAGGAACTGGCTGCACTGTTGAAACATAAAAGCACCTACAGTGCAGTAGGATTCTGCTGAACTTCTGATCTCAGCAGTACCTCTGTGGGAAGGTGCAACCAGAACCAGGTGTTCTACTGGATGAGGTGGGATGAGGGAGAAAAATAAAAGATTAAAATAAATGGTCAATCCTTTCCCACAACTGGTTAAAATGCCAAAAACACTTTTTTAAATGCACAAACTAAATATACAACAGCTATTTTACAAGAAAACAAACCCTTGCTTGAAACACAGACAGCTTAATCACAATTTTTAATCTTGTGACTCCAAAGCAACACACAAACTAGATCATGAGACCATAAGACATAGGAGCAGAAATTAGGCCATTCGGCCCATCGAGTCTGCTCCACCATTCAATCGCTGAATTAATTGTTCTCGTTCAAATCAAGTGAGTATCAGAATGAATTTTACTTACGTAAAATAACCAGGTAGCAATCCTGTTCCCAGTCCCCAACTCTTTGAATGCATCAGGTTCATCTTTCTATTTAAAAAATAAGAATGTTTCTGTTGATGCAATGTCAGTAACATCGGCCATGAAATTTTACTGTGCCAGTATTAATGATGACATTGCACTTACGTACAATTCTTTTCTCTGTTATTGTAACAGAAGCACCAACCCATAAATGCTTTGACAAATGGATTTGTCCCTCCAACATTAACAGCAGACAAAGCAATTCCATAAGCATATTAGATGTTTGCACATTAATTTTTTTGCAGACCTCAATTTGTGGGTGATTGTGATTCTTCCCAGTAGCACATTACAGAGCAAGCCAACTCTAGCCATGTGTTACATCTGGTATGTTTCCAAGTAACAGTCAATACTAAATTAAAGTAAGGTTTGATTCTGCCTTTCTATCCTATCTGCCTCTAAGCACTCTACATAGTTTCCAAATCTCCCCTAATGATGAGGATGCATTGTTTTTAACCTTATTATTTTTCCTTGCACACTTCTCATTCAAGTCAAGTCAACTGTGCACTTTAATTTCCCTTATGCTGAAACCTTCCAGACATGTTGCAGGAGCTCCATTTCAATCCAACTATGGGCATCTTCAACAATCACAATAGTTTATTGGCCTTAGTGTCTAAAGTCACTATTTTGGAGACATGTCAGAGAAGTGTCCCCTGACTGGAATACGCAAGATAGCCATCAGGAGTCTCATGCCCACAACAGATAATCAGCAAAACAGAGAATGGGGGGCTATACAGAGCTTCAGCCTCTTACTGTTAGTGCAGCTGGGGTGTAAAATACAAGCACTTACATGTTAATAGCCTCCTTCTGTGAAATATACCATCCGCACTTTCAGCAAATGATAATTTCACTCTGCAATATGCAAATTCCATCTTAATTTCCTGCCTCTACTTTCTATTTCATATTCATTCGATTCAAAAAGATAAACACAATTGCTCCATATAATTCTGAAATCTTCCTTCAAATATATTTAACGCACAAATTATCAACCTACATTTTTTTTCTGCATCACAAATGACACAAAAGGTCAACTAAATATTTTTTCAATGCTTGTTCTAGCTCAGAAATTGTACCAAACACCCAGAGTACAACTTTCTTCAATTCAATACAAATATTCTTCTTCACCATAACATGTTCACAGCTATTCAGTAGAATATCTTAATATATTAAAAATAATATATTGTCACTCTTTTCCTCTAAGGATATTGGGCTCAATAAATCTTCTACCTGAATATATCAGAACAGTACACCTAGTGCACCCTGACACATACTCTAGACGCCACATCTTGGCACATCTGCAGAACAAATCAGCAAAACGTCTGAACTGCAGCCTGAAATTTACCAACATTTTTCGCAGAACAGGGATGGGAACAGAGCATGTGACTAATGTGCTCCTGCATTGTGTTGCAGTTTTAAGGGAGAACGTCCCAGTCATATACATCCAAAACAAAAAAAGACCTAAACGAGCAAGATCATAGGAACGATAGCGCAAGTGCCTGAATTCTAGCCAAGCTTTACTTTATCAATGTATTAATCACGTATGTGAGCATTGATACAGGATGGATTTATTGATCAATATAAAAGATCTATCACTGAGCCATGAAAAATATCTCATCAGAAAAGCGAAGCTTAATATAACTGTGAAGAATCTTTTGATAAACAGAGAAGTTTAACAGATCGTAAGGGTCAAATACTGTATTTATCTCATTCTTTGGTCAGACTGCATTGGGTTTTAATTGTCAAAGGGCTTCTCGACAAGTTGCAGTTCTCCTACACACGTTTACCACTAAGACATTGGAGTGTCAATGAAGTACCTTCAGTACTGCTATAGTCAGAGGTTTGATGTGCAGGGATTGATAATACATATCAAAATACTCTCATAAAACAAGAGTTATGTCAACTTTATGGCTAATACTAAATTTGAACTTATAGACATTTCCACTTTACTGCAGCAAAAGAAAATCAACAATCTACACGCTTTTCTTTCCCCTAATTTCATGGAAAGATTCCTTCCCTAATTTACCAAACAATCTTGTGCGCACTGAATTTGTTTATATTGGTTCTTGAATTTTGTGATGGTAAAGCCATCACTCAGCATGCAGTGATTTAAAATAATTATATATTGATCAATCAATAAGCTTTCCCCAAATGAGATTCCATGACGGAAATGAGGTGCTGCCTTATCATGCAACATTAGGGCTAGTCTATTCACGCAATCCTATTATAAAAAGCAGAATGTTTTGGAATAGTCGTAACTTGCCCGAGCAAAGTCATGGTGGGGCTCATACTGCCCTCCCACGCCATAATTAGCCACCTGAAAAAAGAAACAGACGGAGGAAAAAAGAGAGCTGAAACAGCAATAACGCACTTACCCGTCCAAAGTCAAAATGAGGCTCGTACTGGCCCCCAACCCCATAATTGGCCACCTATAGCAGAATGAGAAGTCAGACAGAACTAGTCAAATGCTCAACATTTCACAAGCACTGAGTACTATTCAGAGGTGTACTGTACAACGAAAAGGAAGTGTATTCACAGACCACATCAGCAATAATGACCTATGGTTTGGCCAACAGTGTGTTCAAATTGAAATTAGGACTTTTATTTTGCATTGTGTTTTAATTCCACTAATATTAGCAGGTTAGAAAACTGTACAAACATAATCCAAAAATGGCATTAAATGGAGCAGAGGATATTACACATGTCCAGGGTTATATCATGGCAGCAACTGCGTCTTAGCTTGGCTTTCTTTTGTGTCAAAAAAAAAAATCAGGAATAGGATAAAAGACAAGCTTATTCCTTGTTAAGCGATCCCAAACAAACTGCAAAGAAGAACATTGAAGTCCTGTCAGAAGACGCTGAACCAACCACGGTTTAAAACATTCACGATAATGATGGATTTGGGCTTGAAGCAAAATAAATTCACAAGAGATGAGCTCTTGCTTTCTCATGTTTGAAATTACTGTATAATCTTGTTTTCCCATTTATTTTAAACAGTTTAACACTGATTGGAAAATCTAATCCACATCATCAATGCACCAAAATCCTTACCTGTGTGTTGGCTGTCATTGATGAAATATATCCTCCTTCCATCCCTTCTCCTTTCAACCAGGGCATTGCTATCAGCTGTTGTCTTGCTCCTCCAGCCAGTGATATTTATATGGAAACTCACCCTGCAACTTCAGTCCTGGCTGCTGTTGCTAGTTTTAAATCTTCTTGTACCTACCTTGCTTGGCTGCCCCTAATTTTAAAACCATCAACAGGAGCTGGGGCTAGGTGGGAGCACTGCTGTTTAAACATCACAGTGCTGGATGAGCAGGGCAGGAGAGAGCACCAACAGTTAGGAAGGTGCCACTTTTGGGTAATAATGTTAGCCCACCCACTTTACAGAAGTAGTTCTGTTAGAACGGAAACCGGAAGGAGACATGTCCCATGTACAAGGCAACCCTTACCTTCAGGGATTAACAGAAAGCATTTGCATGCTCAGGGAATTAAATTAGAATCTAGTCTAGTAAAATAAGTGTTTCTTGAGGTTGTATAAAGAAGAATATTTACAATTTTTGTTACCACTTGTAAGTAAACAATCCTAAATAAATGCTATGAGCATGGGATCAGATGTTTAGGTTTGTAAGGGGCTTTCATGAAAAATATAAATTTCTGTGGAATTCAGCTTAAGCCACTGTTAGTTTATAGTTTGAAAGTCTTAGACTAGACTTTTGTTACTAAAACTAGGGACAAGTTTCCTCCACATTAGTAATATTGTACACTTAATGGAATGATTTCCTGTTTCTGGCAAAACCATAGCTTAAAAAAGACAGTAAAGGCCTTGCCTCTTTGTTGATGTCGCTACTAACAAGAGTTTCCCTTGTGGGAACACTGAGCCACATGCCATTAGAGATGGCTGCTATAGATCGGGAGTAAGGTAGTATAATTAATATGAAAGTGAAGGGAAGTGAAATCATTATTTTACTTAGTTTAATTCTAAGTAATAATCTGGGTTAACTTCTTCCAAAACCTTAATAATCTGCTTCTTTAAAATCACCTCCTATATGGGCTGAAAAACTTAAGCTTCTTCAATCCTTTCTCATAGTTCAGACCTCTCACATTAAGGACTAGCCTATATGCTTTCTCTTATTTAAGGCCTGGATCATTAATCAAGGTGCAATGTGCGCAATGTACTATATAGTTTAATCATACCTCCTCTGGTCACTATTCTGGCTGTATACTTGAATATCCTATAGGCCTTGCAGTGCCACATTGGTTGGACATGTTTAGTGTCAACTCTACCAAGACATCTAGGTCTATTTCAACTTCATGCCTAACCATTTCAACAATATCCCTGAAGCAGGCATGCCACCTGTTTTCCAATAATATGTGTAGCATTTTACACTTGGCTGTATTACATTTTGTCTAATACCATTCTGCCCACTTACATATTTTGGTCATCTCATTGTGTAATTGCTGAGATGCTGCTGCCTCACATTGCACAGCTCCTCCTAGTTTGATATCATCACTTGACGATTTTGCTTTGAGCTTCTGAATCCAGATCATTTATGTACATTGGAAACAATTGTGGTCCCAATACCTTGTCCTGAGGCAACCCACTCAGTTCTTCCTCACCTCCAGCCCACCCCAACATTACTTCTCCAAAGGATACATGTAGTTTCCTGCCTTTTATCCAGTTTCTTATCCATTCCCAAAGTTTACCTTGAATCCTCACAGTTCCATGAAGGCAGTGCGATGCTTTAAGGATTCAATTAGCATACCTTGATCAACCAATGTAAATGTGGTATTACAGATAACAAGATTCATTTTAAGTCTATTTAAAAGACAAATTATTTTCTATCAGGATTACATGGAGTTATAAGGTTCATTTAGGGAGAATATTTGGTCTAAATGAAAAGTTTAATCAAACATCTCTTCTAAAAGCCTTCTGCTGTCTTAAGTGCACTTCCTTCACAAGTGGTTTTGGTTTAACTAACAGAATGAAATTCAAAGTTTACATAGAATCCAATAAAGTGCAATTTTATGATAGTAATTTGCAGAAGGATAAAAATCTGGTCTGAACAGAACTTCTACCCCTCCCAATTTTCACCTCATTCCTGCTGAAACAAGTTGTTCAAGCATTTCCTATCAAAAAAATCACAAGTAACAGGTTGTAGAATCCATCGCTTTTCTAGCTGATATTAGAAATCATGCCTCCCCTTGAATGGTTGCATCAAAAATGCTGAAATTGTGTGTTAATTTCTTGAGCCATGACCTGCGTCACAAAGTTTTGTGCCCAAGTTCAGCCACCAGTGTGGTTGTAGTGATTAGCAACCTACTGTGTAAAATCAAGGGGCAGACTCACCTATGGACAGTGCAAGACCTGTTGGAGTAAAGGTGTAGAGTAATAGAGGAGGCCTCCAAGCATAGGGGAAAAAAAAATACTGCTTAATACACAGAACTCAACTTTACAAAACAGCAGCTGTCATTTGGACTGCACAGCTTAAAAGGACGTATGAAAAATCCTAACTCCACCTATCATCCTGGCTACTAGAGCTGGGAAGAGAGGATGATACCCATAATCTTGGTTATTAAATTGGGAGCTCTACCCTTCATCTTGGCTATTAAAAGCAGGTGCTGGAGAAGGTGGGCAAATGCTACCTAAGACATTAGCATTGTTGTAGGTGGGGAGAGCAAGGACTCCTTAGCAACTGAAGTTTGCACCACTAGCTAAGATCATATCTACTGAAATGAGAGAGATGGTGGAAATACTCAGCAAATCAGGCAGCATCTGTGGGGAGGAAAACAGGGTTAATATTTCAGATTGATGACCCTTTGTTAGAATTGGTCTGGTGAAAGGGCAGCTGCCTGACTCGCTAACTTTGTTCTCGCTCAGCAGCTGTGGCAGCATGCGTGGAGAACTTCCACCATTTTCTCTCTTGATTTCAGTTTTTCAGACTCTGTAGTGTTTTGCTTTACCTTAGATATTGAAATTAGGGGACCTAAATCACAGACAAAAGGCTCTGCCACATTTTTGAAACCAGGTGTTGCTCTACAATGGAAAATTTGGATTTGTAGTATTATATTCTGCTTTATTTTTCTTAGATAGGCACACACTCCACCTGGCTATAATGGTCATTTCGATTGGGATAAATGCCCGCCTCTCTATTCATTAGGGTCCAATTCCATTTCCCAAAAACGTTTTTGCAAACACCTACCTGCAGCTCCTCTGCTGTGGAAACATCAAGGCCTGTGAGGTCTTGTATTCTCTGGTTAATACGATTAATCACTGGGTCTTCATATCCTGACAGCCATGCACTGAATGGAGGAAAAAAAAATGGTTTATCCAAGGTTGTACATTATGTAACCTCAGCAGATGCCCTCGATGTATCTGCCACGAGCATTCTGATGTCCTATTTAAAGCAACATCTTAAAGTTATATATCCATGAATATTTGTACTACATAGGCTCAGTCTGCATCTGTCCTAAATGCGTAACAGCACAAAAGTTATCAAATGGAGTAGTTTCATAAACAGTATCAGCAACACTGCACCCAATAACTTAAGATGTCTCCGGTATACTTTTTCTTTATTGGCCACTGCCCCACCTAGGGGGTGGTTTGTCTACAGAATGAATGCAGCTGCCAATTCTTTCCCACTCACCCACGCATTATTCCACAACTGGCCAACAAGAATATGGGTTCTTGAGCAATAGAAGCCAGGTGGGGTCACTTTCAAACACGCATATGTCTCAAGAATAACAACGATGTTTCATTCTTAGCTTGTTGCAACCACAGATAAGATTCAGCCAATACTTAAAAGAATAGCCTGGTAATGTTGTAGTGTTAGCCAGGTGGTCTTGAATTGTGGGGTCCAAAATAGATTAAGCGCTATAGTAATCACCCCTCTAAATTAACATTGCACCAACCAAATTAATTCTACAAACCATTACAATTCCTTATCATGGAAGAATTAATTGTTCTTTGTTAGTATTGTTCAGCAGTGAAGTTGCTGTGTTGCTGCTTCCCAGTCAACATTACAGAATATATCGAATCTCAAGCAATTGGATAATACTCGTTTTCTGGCTATATGCAATAGTAACAGAACCTGCTTAAAATTAATGTTCAATTACAGTTAAAAAAAAACAAATTCCATGCAAAATACTTACCTATAACTACAGTCGAAATGTAATTAAGTTACTCTCTACTTCTGCACAATGAGCTGCATGTGTTTATTAACTCAATTGCAAGATTATCACCTAGGCGTCAACCTTGGCATAGAGATAGCATTCCTGCCTCTGAGTCATAAATTTGTGACTTTAAGCCCACAACAGAGCCTTGAGCAATAATAATCTAAATTGGTACATCAGTGCAGCATTGAGGAAGTGCAGTGATGTTGAATGAGGTGTCAAATCAGGGCCCTCTCTACTCTTAGAGGCAGACATAAAAGATTCTAAAGCACTGTTCAAAGAAGAACAGGGGAGCTCTCCCAGTCCCTTGGACGATATTTATCCATCAGCTAACATCACGAAAAACAGATTATCTGTTCAATTATCCCACTGCTGTTCGACAGGCTTTGCTGTCGGAAAATTCGCTACCGTGGTTCCCATATTACAACACTGACTATGCTTTAACAGTACTTGTTTGATTGTGAAGTGTTTTTGAGACATCCTGAGGACTAGGATCATGCAAGTTCCTTCCTTTACATATCAATGGAAACTAATACCTCAACTGAAACAATATGCAGCCATTACCAGCACAATGACCAAGCCTCTTAGGCGCTATGGGCTGGATTTAATACTGTCTGTCGCAACAGGACATGGTGGACGGGCCCGCTTAATCCCTGGGGAGATCAGTGGTCAGTGTCCCAGCGGCCAGAAAACCTTCTCCGCTTAAGTTGGAGGGCAGAAAAGGCTGACACAGGATTCTTAGCTGCTGCCACCAATTGACAATTAGGCTAATTGGTAAGCCAACTGATATCCATTATCCCTGAGCCCAATCACGATTAAATGAGGAAAAGCAAATTACCGTAGATGCTGGAAATCTGAAACAAAAGCAAAAAATGCTGGAAAATCTCAGCAAACCTAACAGCATCCGCGGAGAGAGAAACAGAGTTAATGCTTTGCGTCCGTATGGCTCTTCTTAAGAGTCTTCTTAAATGGGGCCTTCGATGGCTTTTCCACACCCTCAGAAGGCTGCCCAGCAAACCCTACTGGGTTTTGTCAGTGAACCTCTGAGATGAAAGTGAGGCCCTCGTAGTTCGGCACTCTGTGTCCGATCGTGGGACCAGGCACTGGGGAGTGGGGCGGTGCTGAAAGCCACTCTTCCCACCAAACTCCCCTGCTTCCCACTCCCGTGACACCTAATCCAGCAACCCCCATCCTGCTTTGGCTTATCTTTGATCTGTGGTTCCCTGGCAGTCCTTGACCACTGGTGGTTGCATTACCATCAGCAGCCATTGCGCCTGCTGGCAGCATGAGGAGCTGCCAGCCTCTGATGGGCTGGCAGTTCTCCCCAGGCGGAACTTCGGCTGCCAGGGACCCCAATCTCCCGGTGGTCACTTAAATGCCTGACGACCTCTTCCTTCTCATCGGTCTCCTTCACGGGACTGAGGCGAGTTCCCCGCCAGCTTCCCGGTCAGTAGGCAAGACTCCGATCAGCCCGACAAAATGCCAGCCTTTTTTTTTTAATTATAAAAGAACACGTTCATTTCACACAGCTATTTTGCATTGTTCACTCTGAACCAGACTCTGCCCCTTGTACCGTCCTAACAGAGACATTGCAAAACAAAGAAAGACAGGCAGCATTAAATATTTTGATTACATTAAAAGATGCATTACAGGCAAATATCACGTAAAAGGTATTTGTAAGAGGAGCTTCTGAGGTACTAGGAGTTTATAGTACACTGGTCTTATCTAAACTAGAACCACTGAGGATAAAACATTCAAAGGCAACCGTCAAAAATGTGTGGATTCTGTACAGTAAAACACGTGCTAATATAAATAAATAGCTACTTCACCTCCATTTTGAATTGACCTTGGAACTTGAGTTACGTGTGGTGAAAATCTGGGGGCTGGTTTGAGGGGGGTGGGTCAGGCGGCCTTTGGATATTTTAGGAAACTTCATCCACGGGCGGGATGAGGTTTCCGACGTTCATTTTTTAAAAAAATGTACGGACAGAATTTTCATCTTGTATATGTTCAGGTGGCTGATTCTGATGCGTGGGCACTTATCCCAGAATTCAAAATCTGTTCTTATTGCATTTAAATTCTTCGGCTCCCTGAGGCAGCTCTCTGCCTTCAGGGAGCTTCCATTCCGCGCTCGCCCACGCAGATGACAGCGCTCACCCTCCTCCCACCCCCAACCCGGCAGCGCCGAGCTTCTTAGTGCATGTAAAATCGCAGTCAGGGGCCAATCGGGGGAGGGGGGGGGCTGTTTCCCGGCCGCTCCTGAGCCCGCCTGCCATGCCCACTCAACTACCCGAAAATCCTTCCCATGAAGTAGGTTAACATTTCTATTGAAATAGGACTTGCATGTCCAAGCTATGTCCAAGGCTATTAGCTTGGCAGTCCAGGCTATAAAGGCTAGATTATACTTGTCAACTCCGGACTATATCTACTTTTTTTTCCTCGCTCACATTGTAAAGATCTATTGGCTTATTGATAGATAAATCCACAACATCAGGACCTCCTTGTATACTCAAAATTGAGGTACAGCATAGATTCAAGCATCAAAAGTAGCCCTGAGGACAACTTATATTGCAAGTAAAAGTGGTTGTGGCACACAAATGAATTTAAAGCTGTGTGTTGGAAGGAGGAAGGAAAAGTAGCAAAATTAACATAGCCAGAGGAAAGGAAATGCATATAGCAGGTTTCTTTTTTCAACAGATGCCTACAGGGAAAGCAGTCTATGATCCTATAGACTCAAACTATAAATAACACTTGAAGGGGGAAGGAAGGTTTAGGGAAAACGCTTTCCATTCAAGTACTCTCACAGATTGTTTACATTTGCAAGAAAACAAAATCGGAATTCTATGTCTCCAACCAGTGATGCACATGGTTAGTCAGGTCTTTCCATCTGACCAGTTCAAAGGTGCAGTCTAGAGGTTGGCTAGATGGTGGTGCAGGAGAACGCCAACAGTGTGGATTCAATCCCCGTAGCGGCTCAGCTAGTTCTTGGGGTCTACCTCCTCACCTTGCTCCACAGTAATATCATGGCTTGAGCCATGATTAGCAACTCTTGGATAATGAGGATGCTACATGGAAAGAGAGACATAAATGTAGTTACCCCTGTTTACTACGGAGCTTGTGTGGGATTTTTGCAATCCGTGAGGGTGAATAGGCTTGAGGCATTTCACAATGCCAAGAAAATGAACACACCTTTATCAGAAAATGTTAATAAAACAATAATCAGTTTAGTATTTTTCAACATGGAATGCAGGTATCCACTAGACTTTTTTTTTAAAGACAGCCGTTTTAAAAGGCTATGGGTTCTATTTCAGTTACATTTAACAGCTGTTTAAAGTACTTCTTATGCTTCCACAAAACCTGAATTGCCTGTATATAGCAGAGTACAAAAAAGCAAAATGAACTTCTGCTCAAATTTTTCTGTGCCAACTGCAGTGCACAATGCTGCAATACAAATTAAATTATTTCCCATCTGTAACATACATGCAACAGACAGAAACTCACACATATCAACAGTCATCATACGTGGCAAATTATTCACCATCCTGAAAATATATTCAAGCACTCTTTGCAATGAAGTTAGAGAGCAGCTCATAAAGGCGCCACAGATTCAACTGCATGCAAGCACTTAAATGGAGGGACAGGATGAGACAGGTCAAGAAATCTGAATTTAAAGCAGTTGTAAACAAAAAGTAAAGGCTCTAATAAACTGCTGGGGTTCTGCTGAATTCTTACTGGTAAGCTACCAGGAAATGGTCTAGTTGCAGCAGGTCTCTGATGTTACAAAGCAAGTCATTAATTGGCTGTAAGGAGGTGGAACCTACGCTCATGTATTATCAGGTAAACGGGGTTAGGGAAAGAAGAGCCAGGAGTTCCCACTTCCCTGGCTCATTTCTGAGCTAATGCATTATTGAAGATTGGTGTGCCCAGTGAGATGAGATGCAATGATCAATGCTGAAAGGACAGTTTAACTGTTTATGAGCCTGACAGTAATGTGCTCTGATTGAAAGGGTAATGGGTGATGGTATGTTACAGATCACTCAAGGGGCTTGAGCTGCTGTGGCAACATGCACTTTTACTTGCATGTTGCTGACTGGAGCTATGGATAGTGATGGTGGAGGCTCCAATTATCTTTCCATCACATGGCTGACTAGGAATCGCCTCTACTCTTACTGCCTGCCATTGATGTATGTTGGGAGGATTTGCAGGTTGATAAATCAACTTGTTTGGCCATCAGGTCCTGCTGTGAGACTTGAATCCAGAACTTCTGGCTCAGAGACACGACCCACTGCACCACAAGATTTCTGTGGATAACAGGTAGCTGACTGTAAATACAAGGCAGTAATCTCATCAAAGAGGTCTGATGGCCTCCAAACTGAGACTGCAACTTAAGTAATTTATAATTATCTACAGAATACTGAAAGGAGATGTTCTCCTTGAAGATACTCAATAGAGGATATAGTAGTTTGTTATATTTTGTGTTATCCAGTAATTTGACAGATGGTTTTATTCTGGGATCTCATGGTAAAGGTGGTTGTGGGTGAACTTTGTCATTTCTGTCACATTAAAACACTGATAAATTACTGCAAATTTACATAGAAAGTTTATTTATTTTTTAACATGGGTTACCAGGGCAACTGCTTTGTTATGAGTGACTTAAGCAAATTTTGTTTTTTATTGCATGGCGTTCTGTGATTTTAACTGGAGTTTTTGGGTATCGTGTTCAAAGATTCTTATCCTTTTCATGAAACGTACAAAATCAGTGGTTTTGACGACTGTCCCCAGGTGCTTTTCCCGTTCTTCAACTTCTAGTGCTGGTGGGAAGTGAATGGCAGTTTGTTCTAATTTCCCCTCACCTCATCATTTTAAAACAAGCTTTTGGCTTTAGAACTCAATTTGGGTGGATGACTGCAATCTTGGAAAATATTATGAGGAAAGCAATATTATGAGGGGGGGGGGTGTGTGTGTGTGTGTGTGTGTGTGTGCGCGTGTGTGGTGGTGGTGGGACAAGTAGAGCTGGATAAAGGGCCATTGATAGGTGGAGATAACCAAAAGATGTCACAGACAAAAGGACAAAGAGGTGTTGAAGGTGGTGATATTATCTAAGGAATGTGCTAATTAAGGATAGAAAGATACAGATAGCCCTAGTGGGGGTGGGGTGAAGGAATCGATAAAGGCTAAAAGGTACAGATAAAACAATGGATGGAAATACATTTAAAAATAATGGAAATAGGTGGGAAAAGAAAAATCCTTATAAATTATTGGAAAAAAAAGGGGGGGGGGGGAAATCGGAAAGAGGGTGGGGATGGGAGAGACAGTTCCTGATCTAAAGTTATTGAGATATTCAGACCGGAAGGCTGTAAAGTGCCTAGTCGGTAGATGAGGTGCTGTTCCTCCAGTTTGCGTTGAGCTTCACTGGAACAATGCAGCAGGCCAAGGACAGACATGTGGGCATGAGAGCAGGGTGGAGTGTTAAAATGGCAAGCGACAGGGAGGTCTGGGTCATGTTTGCGGACAGACCGAAGGTGTTCTGCAAAGCGGTCAGCCAGTCTGCGTTTGGTCTCTCCAATGTAGAGGAAACCGCATTGGGAGCAACGAATGCAGTAGATTAAATTGAGGGAAGTGCAAGTGAAATGCTGCTTCACTTGAAAGGAGTGTTTGGGCCCTTGGTCAGTGAGGAGAGGGGAAGTAAAGGGTCAGGTGTTACACCTTCTGCAGTTGCATGGGAAGGTGCCGTGGGAGGGGGTTGAGGTGTAGGGGGTGATGGAGGAGTGGACCAGGGTGTCCCGGAGGGAACGATCCCTGCGGAATGCCGCCGGGGGGGGGGTGAAGGGAAGACGTGTTTGGTGGTGGCATCATGCTGGAGTTGGCGGAAATGGCAGAGGATGATCCTTTGAATGCGGAGGCTGGTGGGGTGATAAGTGAGGACAAGGGGGACCCTATCGTGTTTCTGGGAGGGAGAGGAAGGTGTGAGGGTGGATGCGCGGGAAAGCCCTTCTATGTTCTAGGAAAGCACTTGATTAAGTCTCTTTGAGGCCATGCTTTCATATTGCCAGTTTGGCTGGGACAAACTTTGCCTGGGTGTTAATGAAGAGGAAGCAGTTGATTCTGCCGAGTCCTACCTTTTCAATGCCCTGTTCAAAGTAGTTCCATGTGTGGGATAGGCATGCTTGGCAACATGTGCATAACACGGCTTCTCGCCATATTAAATGGCATCTGCTATTTATAATCGCACAGACTAAGCTTCTCTAAATCAGCCCGGGAGCTCTTAATCTGTATCTTATTGCCAACCTTTGCAGACACTTTCATATCATTTGAAACTTTAATAATGGCATAATTAATGTTTTTCTCTAAATCACTAATAAAAGTAATTGGAAGTAAAGGCTAAGGGCATAGAAAGCTGCACTTAATTTCAAAGTCCAAAGGCCGTGGATTGAATTTGAGTTGGTTTGTCATTACAGTGCATGCAAACACCACTCATATTCAACAAAAACTTGCATTTATATAGTGCCTTTAACATAGTTAAATGTCCCAAGGATTTTCACAGGAGCATTATCAAACAAAAGTTCTCTCTTTATCTGCCTCGGAGTCATTAGCACAAGTGAACAAAAGTTTGTTTAAGAGGTAGGTTTTAAGCTAAACCTTACAGGAGGAAAAGTGAGGGAGAGAGGCAGAGAAATTCAGGAAGTTGATTCCAGAGCTTTGGACATAAGAAGTGCATAGTGTGATTAAAATATGGCATGTATAAGAGGCCAAAGTTGAAGATCTCAGAGGGTTATAGGGCTGGAGGACGTTACAAAGATAGGGAGGTGGGAATCAAAGGAATTTGAAAACAATGATAAGAATTTTAAAATTGAGAAATTGCCAGACCAGAAGCCATGGTGATGTGATTGATAGAATTACCAGAATGGTTCCTGGGATGAGAAACTTCAGTTATGAAGATAGATTGGAGAGGTGGGGACATTTCTCCTTGGAGAGAAGAAGGCTAAGAGGAGATTTGATAGAGGTGTTCAAAATCACGAGGCGGCTGGATAGAGTAAATAGGGAGAAACTGTTCCTGCTCATCAAGCGATCGAGAATGACAGGGCACAGATATAAAGTGTACTAAGGGATATTAAGGCAAAGGTGGGTATATGGATTTATACCACAGATCAGCCAAGAACTCACTAAATGGCAGAATTACAGAGAATCACAGAATTGCTACTGTGCAGAAGGAGGCCATCATGTCTGCACCAGCTCTCCAAATGAGCACCATGACTTAGTGGCATTCTCCTGCTTTTTCCCTGTACCCTTGCACATTGTTTCTATTCAAATAATCATCTGTTGCCATCTTGAATGCCTCGAATGAACTTGCCTCCACTACACTTCCAGCCAGTGCACTCCAGGCTTGAACCACTCGCTGTGCAAAAAAGTTTTTCCTCACATCACATTTGCTTCTTTTATAAATCACTTTATATCTGTGCCCTGTCATTCTCGATCGCTTGACGAGCAGGAACAGTTTCTCCCTATTTACTCTATCCAGCCGCCTCGTGATTTTGAACACCTCTATCAAATCTCCTCTTAGCCTTCTTCTCTCCAAGGAGAAATGTCCCCACCTCTCCAATCTATCTTCATAACTGAAGTTTCTCATCCCAGGAACCATTCTGGTAAACCTCTTCTGCAATCTTTCCAATGCGATCACATCCTTCCCATAGTATAGCACCCAGGACTGTACACAATACTCCAGCTGAGGTCTAACTAGTGTTTTACATGAGCTCCGCATAACCTCCCTGCTCTTGTACTCTATGTCCCTATTACAATGCCCAGGGTACTCTATGTTTTATTAACTGCTCTTTCCATCTGTCCTGCCACCTTCAATTATCTATGCACATATACACTCAGGTCTCTCTGCTCCTGCACACCCTTAAGAATTATTTTATTTTGTCTCTCCATGTTCTTCCTACCAAAACAAATCACCTCACACTTCTCTGCTTCATCTGCCACTCCACCTTGTCTATGTCCTTTTGAAGTTCTATACTGTCCTCCTCACAGTTTGTAATGCTTCCAAGTCTTGTATTATCCGCAAACTTTGAAACTGTCCCCTGCACACCAAGATCATTAACATATATCAGGAAAAGCACAGGTCCTAATACCGACCCCTGGGGAACTCCAGTACAAACCTTCTTTCAGCCTGAAAGATATCCATTAACCATTACCCTCTGTTTCCTATTACTCAGCCAATGGTGAACAGGTTGGAAGGGATAAATGGCCTTTCCCTGTTCCTATGTTCCTATAAGTGAATGAGACTTAAGATACGGTCAGCATTGCTTAGGATGAGCTCAAGTTTACTTCTGATCCTTTCAGGTCTGCCGTGTTGCCTCCATCACAACAGTGGGTACACTTCAAAGTAACTTATTGGGTATGAAGCCTTTGCAATGCCCTGGTGTCATGAAAGGCGCTACAGAAATTTAAACTTGTCCTTTCTCGAACAAATGAGGTGATATGTGTGTGAACAAGAATCCAGGCTTCAGAAGGGACCAAGGAGGAACGTTGTGATAAATGAACAACCAACATTAGAGAATGCGAAGCTACTTTGGTACAGGTATACTCTCTCAAAACTGGCACCTCTGGGACTGAGGCCGTGCTAGATTTTGCTGAACTTCAGGTCGGGCACTTTGGGCAATGGGTGGTTCAGGCCAAACCGGGTTGGGTGAGGACAACGGTCGCTTAGAGCATGGGAATAGACTGGCGTGTAAGTGGTGAATGGCATAACAAGTCCACCGCCATGTAATGCCTAGCCGAATTGTCCAGGTAATTTCTTTTTAAACTGAATAAAATATTTTTAAAAACGATGCATGGCACTTTCTAAAAATGTCAGGTTTTCTCTGGATTTTAGACAGCTGGTCTTGAGAGACTGTACCTGGTAATAATAAAGCTATATGTCAAGTCACAAGACACCAGGAAGAGAGAGAATGGCAAGAAAAATTGTTCACATCACTGAAGGCAACGCTGCTATAAGTTAAACTTCTTCAATGAACTATTTTGTTTACTTGCTTGTAAATGTTATTTTTAGACCTGACCCTTCCCAAGCAGACTCCACACCCTGTAATTACAGTGCATGCTATTCCTCTGGCCTGTAATATAAAAAAAGAATTCACAGAGCTTTTCCACATTTTTCAGCTACAAAAGCCAAGCTCTACTTTAACAAGTCTGATCTAGATTTCATGGAGCTGCTGTGCAGAATTTTGATGCAAACTTAAAAGAAATAAAAGAGAAAGGAAGCTGGTCATTTTATTCCCATACATATGAAGTTCAGGTGAACTATTGGCAAGGCAGCTCCAGCTTATGACTAGCTGCAACAGAAGGTAACTAATTTCAGCTGATGAAGTCATAGGTTTGTTAGATTGCCTTAGCACTCTTGCCTAGGCAGGATTGGGTGTGGGACGAAGAAGCAAAGAACAGCAATGGCCCCTACTTCTTTCTCCATTTTCAGAGTGCAATGTAGAACATTTGTGGCAAACTTTGCAACCCAAAGCAGTGGTTTTCAAACTAGTTTCTGCACGTGGCAGCTGCCTGCAAAGATTGACACACTCCCAAGGGATCCACTGTACTCACCTCTGAAAGACTGTCTGCCAGCCAACAGAAAGCTGTCCTTTCACAGCAGAAAGCATTACGGTACAGCACCAGAGTGATAACTGGAGGTGCTGTGCGTGTAGCACATAGTACATCCAATTCCAGGCAGACAGAAATCTGATCACTTTTCAAATCTTTTAGGATCTCTTCTGTCCTTTGTTCTGGACACAACCACAAATGCAAAGAGTTTTGCCATACCATATTTTAGAAAATCTTTTACAGGTCTCCTGTTAATCTTATCTTTTTAAGAGAGAAGAGAGTTCCAACCTGCCCAATCTTTCCTGATAAGTTTGATCCTCTTAATACTGGTAACATGCTTTTAAATCTTTTCTCCACTTTCTTCACAATTCTTTTTGTAGATCGAGATCGAGACTAGAAAGGTATGCAACATTGCAAATGTGGTCTAGTTTTAGATAAACTTAACATTACCTCCCTTTGTAATCTATTCCTGGGATGAGAAGGCTGTCTTATGAGGAGATATTGAGTAGACTGGGCATTTATTCTCTGGAGTTTCGAAGAATGAGACGTTTCATGGACATGTAAAAAATTCAATGAGGGAATGACAGTGTAGATGCTGAGAGGCTGTTTCCCGCAGGTGGAGAGTCTAGGATGAGGGGTCATTGGCCTAACCCTGACCCCTTTAGATCTGAGTTAAAGAGAAATTTCTTCACTCAAAAGATTGTGAATCTTCAGGATTCTCTAGTGTGGCTGTGGATGTTCAGTAGTCAAGTAAGTTCAAGGAAGCGCAATAGATTTTTGGGTATTAAAGGGATCGAGAGATTACGGAGACAGGGTGAGAAGAAAGTAGAATTAATGTAAAAGTTCAGCCATGATCTAATTGGATGGCAGAGCAAACTTGAGGGGCTGTATGGTATACTCCTCCTATTTATGTACTCATTCCTCTAGCAAAAAACATGCCAGGCATCTTAAACAAGGTTAATCATTTGTTTAGATGTATATTTAGCTGATCTAACAGGAGTGGTTGTGTGTGGGGAAAACTCAGCTTAGACTGAATGCCACTTTTGCTCCAACCTCTCAAACCACCACCCTAATAATTTTCCACTCAAGTTGGACTACATGTGCAGGGAGTCAGCAGGAAAGTGGAGATGAAGTTCAAGATCAACTGAATAGCGGAGCAGGCTCGATGGGCTATATGTTCTATTCCTGTTCCTATTTCTTGTGCACTCACAGCATTAATTCTGTTCTCAGCAGATAGGCATTTTAAGACGACTGCTAACAGCTATAACAAGCTTCGGTGGACAAAAAACAAATTCCAATAATTGTAAAGCCTGAGCTGTGAAAGAAGAACACTTAAAATTAGTGCCCCACAAAAATAAGCATTTTGAAAACTACATTCTTCCTTCACTGTAACATAGTACACAAGAGCCAAGGATGCTGCATTTGAGGTGTACATTATAGGGCACAATTGACCACAATATACCAGTAAGGGCAACACGATGCAGCAGGAAAAACACAGTCTTATAACAATATGCAGATATTCATGTTTGCATGCTGGTTGTAATCAATCTGTAAACACATATGAAAACACATTTGCAGATTTGCTACAAGATTAGAAAATATCAGATATTAAAAAGAGTTAAATAATAGCAAGGTACAGTGGATTACATAACAAGAGGTCAGAAATGCATGATTTATACCAATATTGTTTATATAAGTGGAGTCATCTCACTATGCAAACACAGCAAGTGGCATTATTGCAGAAAAATAGTTAAAAATATTAAAGGGAAAAGTGAACCCCATTGAGAAACTAGTTCTCAGAATGTATTTATATTTAAAGTTTCAACTCACTGATAAGCAGCAGTTTTAGTTTCTCCAATCATAATTCACCTTTATTGAAATTCCACCTTACAAACAACTATTTTCTTGCATCCTGTCCTGACATCCCTAATGCTCATGTGGCTCTGGAATCTGTTATTCCTGGCATTGGATGCAGTTACTATGAAGGTCAACAGGGCTTTCAGTAGCTGGAAAAAAAATCTGCACCATAAATCACAGAGGTGCTGGAGCTGCTCACGCCATCAATATATGTGCTGAAGGCCTATCCCAGGTCGTTGAACTGTTAAAGTGTACCTCATAGCTTCCCCTTACCTTTTGGAGACTCTGTAGGTTGCAACAGTCAACTGGCCAGTCAGAGGGTCATGCACTGTGGCACGCTTCAGCTAGAGAGAGAAAGGACAAATTTAATCCTGGAACAGCCAGATCACCACTTGTTAGTGGAATTCTGGAAGCCTCCGATTGGTCAGGATATGGGAGAGAAAAGGAAGAAGGAGCAAGTATTATATCTGGGACTGAGTTCCAATTCAATGTCCTTTCATTTTTAAAGGTTGGTTTTCTTCAAGTTCAAGGTGAAGATGGAGGGGAGAATAATGGGTGATTGCATCTGTTTAAGCTGCTTGCATATACTAGAACCACAGGTTCTAACTGCATGTTTTGCATTTCATCGACGTGTTGACAATTCAGCCCTGCTCTTGGTAATCACCTTTTCCCCAGCTACACGTCGGTGGATGCCAGTTTCCAAACATGCATGGTTTGAACAAGATGCAGCAGCTTCACTGTGAAGAGGAGCCAACACAGCTCTCGCTTACCTTTTGCTTATTCTGTAATGAGCTGTCTCCAACACTCCAGTTATTGGGTTAGAAATGGTGGCTCGTCTCAGCTGTGAAGCCAACCAATCAGAAAAACAGAAACATTATTACCAACTTGACGGAATGTAGAACAGGACCAATCAGAATCCTTCCAGTGAAAAAAAATAGTCTATTACTCTGGAATGATCACCCTTGGGTCATTCCTTCACAATCTCTGGCTTGTGTGCATGCAGTTAGTGGTGGCAGCAACAAACATATCTTTGTAAAACTGAAATTCTCAGAAAGCCAGTTTGGAGCATGACTAACAATCACAGCACTTGTGCTTCTCAAATGACGTGAATAGTGGTTGGCTTAGTAATTTTTCAATTCGCCCATTAGTTTACCATATAAGCATGCACCAAAATTCTTTTGGTAACTAATACAAGGGCAAGTGTGATTTCATGTTCAAATGAGGCTAATGTGCATCAAATATGATTTGTGAACACATTTCAATTTCTTTTGACCATTTAAACTACTTCAAATGTTGCATTATCAAAGATTTTCCCTGCCTCTTGGCTCAAAAGTTCAACAAGACAGTTCAAATCCAATCCTTAATGGCTACTGATTTACAGTACAAATCATTTTTATTAAATTCATGGGCAGGGTGTGGGAATCACTGCTCATCCCTCATTGCCACTGAAAAGGTTGTTGTGAGCCACCTTCTTGAAGCCAACTGAGTGGCTTGCTAGGTAATTTCAGAGGGCAGTTAAGAGTCAACCACATTGCTGAGAGTCTGGAGTCACATGGAGTCCAGGCGGGGTAAGAATGGCAGAGTTCCTTCCCTAAAAGGCATTAGTGAACCTGATGGTTTTTATGATAATCTGATAGTTTCACAGTCATCTTGACTGATACTAGTCTTTTATTTGAGATTTATTTAATCAGCTAAATTAAAATTCCCAGCTGTCATGGTGGGACCTGAACTAATATATTCAGATGATTAGTCCAGGCCTCTGGATTACTAGTCTGGTAATGCCTTATACTATGCAATTACTATGTCCTATAGAACTGCAATTTATTCTGCATTAATTGCCATTAAATGAGCAGTCTCATTAAGGAAGGTCAAAAGATGAAGGATTTCAAACATGGGTTTTAAAGCCAAGGTTGTATGATTTTGTGGCAAGTACATATTTCTTCCTGCAGAATAGAAAAAGCCTTTCTGTGCTGTCTGAAATGGTTGCACAGAGACTGACAGAGAATTAAGAAACATCACTCCACTCCGGACTTGTGCAGATCCTACACTATTCCATCAGTTACACAAATAGAAGCCAAATGCTCACCTGCAGGGTCTTAATCACATAATCTAACACAAGAGGGTGAAGATCGGTCGTTTACTAACACTTATTGGGTTGAATTTTGGGTGCGAGATACTGAAAATGTATGTTTCACTGTCTTTGTTAGGGATGGGGTTAAAAAATATATTTAAAACAATTTTCTGTTGCATTGACGCCATTTCAAAGACAGCACAACATCTGCACTGGCTTGGCCAAGTTCATTGGAAGGATGATGGCTGTATACTCAAAGATCTGTGTGGCCACTGGGTCACAACTTTCTTGGCTTTCTTACTTCCACCACAAGGACACCTGCAAGTAAGACATGAAGATGGTGGACATTGACACTGAAATTGAGACACAGTTGCTGACAACCGTGACTCCTGAAGGCTGACTATTTGGAAGGGCATTGGAAAAGGAAATGAAAAGCTTAGCTGGCTGACAAGAGGCTCCAGAGAAAACAGAGGCCAGCAAATCATGCACCTCTCAGTGCCCTGGTCTTCCTCTGCAGCAAATGCAGCAGAGGCTGCCATGTCAGAGTGGGGCACCTGAGCCACACCAGGCGATGCTTAACACAAAGTTGATCATTACAGCACAAACCGCTGTCTCACAAGATGGAAGGTTGCCACTGAATGCTCTCCTTCTCAGGTTTCCCCATACAGTACGTATCACTGTCCAAGAAAGCAGGGCAGTGATCTGCACCCAGGTCTTGAATCAATGTAGCTCTGATGTCCTGTGCCCACATGGTTAGTTCAGAGCAGCTGCTTTCAGAAGTGGCCAAGGCTCAACTTGACCTGCTGGTGGGGAGCGTGCAAACAATGCAGGAGGGCCTTCCAAGTGGGGAGTGAAAAATAACACACAGTAGATTTTGTTTAAGGGCAGATCACCCAAGTTTGCAATTGGCATTCTGCAACAGAGCTGGTGAACTAACACACTAAAGACACCTCAGAATAATGTGATGTCTTACCCTTGGCTTTGCTAACTCTTTCACTCGCTCAATTTCCTGGTCAGAAATGATATCAATATAGCGGATAATTCGAGGTTTGTCCCATTCATCCTGCTGTTTCACAGGCTTCAGAACGTATGAAGGATTTCTGTTTGCATCTGAATAACGGCAAAAGAGACTTTTCTGCCTTCGAGGAGTCTGCATGGAAACAGAAGACAGGCATTTGTATAGGGCCATGTAACATTTCTTGAAAGGTCTCAAAGCGCTTGATACCTCGATTTAATTTTAAAGTGTGGTAACCATTACAAAGAGAAATACAGGACCATTTTGTGTCATTAAACTGACAAGAAGGAAGGACAAGGTCATGAAAATTTTGCATCAAATACAAAACATTTTGGAGATTGATCCATTCTTTGGGCCATAACTTCTGTGGAGTGGCAATCAGTTGGATTGCCACTCCACTCCTAGTTACTTATACTGAAATGCAGCTGCACCTTTCTCAGCCGACCTTCCGGCTTGAGGCCAGGCAAGAGAAGTGCAGTGCAGTGGGTTCTCGAGGCCTTTAGTCGAGTACAGTGGAATAAGAGGAAAGGAAAACACGCCCCCTTTTTTACCGCACTGGCTGCCGCAAAGCAGGTAATTTTAAAGGTCCAGCCATGTTGAGAAGCCAGGGAGAAGCTAATTGTGTAAGATAAGTGGGTAGACACAGGTGTCAGGTTGCAGGGGTTGGTCAATGGGATGGGTGATTGATAAGTGGCGGCGTGGTTGGTGAGGGTAGTCAGGGATGAAAAGGGCAGTCGGGGTGGGGGTGTAGTCATGGGGAGAGTCCCATGGGAGAGGGAGGATGTATAGGGTAGTTAAGGAGAGAGTCCCATAGGAGGGGTGGGGGTAGAGTAGTCAGGCGTCCCGGGGGGTCGCAAAGGCAGTTGGAGGTGGAGATGGCACTTGAGGGTATGAGGATAGTCAGGGGTGGGGAGAGTAGTCAGGGTTGGGGAAGGTAGTCGGTTGGGGGGTCCTGTGGTGGGTTCGGAGGGTAATTGGGGTCAGTGGAGGGGGTTACAAAAGTTAAGCAGAAGTTAGAAGTGGCTTTAATTTTCTAACTTTTCCTGGTAACTATTCCTGTAAGACAGTCTGAACCACCCAATGGCTGTGATTTAAATCAGAGTATCAGATGGATCTCAATGCAGGGCAATTGCCCAATGGAAGTTTGAGCTTCCCAGGCAATTGCTATGCAATCCTGAGGCGGGGACTTCCATGGGGTGTCCCTCAGCACACCTTTGGGGTACCCACCACTCACCTGGCTGTGACGCCCTGGAGATTGGAGGTTATGGGCTTTTAAGACTCCAACAACAGAGGAGAAACAATGCTATATACATTGCCTACACAACCAGGCTAATTCTCCAAAAAAAGAAATAGCAAAATCAGGCATATCACACAGCCTGGTGCTACTCCAGGGGAAGCTTGGCACACTGACTCAGCCAAAACACTGCAATGTCCCAAACTGAGCATTTTTCAGCAACTTTGTTTCCCCACTTTACTCCTCTATCCTTCCAGCAGTCTACTGATGCTTTGCCCAAATGACCATTCTTCATATGAGTCTAGACAGCAAGTCAACAGCTTATTCAATTGGGGGCAGTAACACAGCTAGGCCCCATCTAATTCTCAGCCAACATCCACACGTCACTGGATAATAATCAGTAATGAGATTCATGGCCAATTCTTCCCTTTTATAGCTTGGCAATAGTGACACATTTGCTGAAAGTTCTGTAGAATACGTGCTTTGCATTTGAAAATAATTGAAAGAATTATTTTCATTTATATAGCATCTTTCACTGCTTCAGGATGTCCAACGACCTCAAGCACTTTAAAACCAATGATGTACTTTTAAGCGTTATCATTGTTGTAATATAGGAAACACAGCAGCCAATTTGTACAAAGCAAGGTCCCACAAATGGCAATACAATAAGTGACCAGGTAATCTGCTTTTGGGTGGTGTTGGTTGGAGGATAAATATTGACAGGTCACCAGGGAGTGCTGTGGGATCTTTTACTTGCTACTTGAGAGTGCAGATGAGCCTCATTTTTTAACATTTCATCTGAAAGATGGCATTGCTTCAGTACTCCACTGAAATGCCAGCCTAAATTAATGTGCTCAAGTCTCTGGAATGGGGTTTGGATACATGACCTTCTGATCCAGAGGTGAAAGTTACCACTAGGCCACAGCTGAAAACGTCCCTTATCTCCTTCATCCATTTGATTTCCTCATTGGTGGAAATCATGAGGAGAATCTGTCATCTTCCTCATTTATTTAGCTTGTGCACATCATGTAATACATTCTATGCAAACTTAGAAGCAAAACACAGGACCTGCAAGTAGTAAATCTCCAGCATCCAGGAACCCTCCTCATTCAAATAATTCACCTACCAGTTTGATACCTTCTCCTCGGCACAACTTTTCATATTTCTGTCTCTCTGGCAGGTAATCCTTTGGGCGCTCTCTCTTTGTTTGTGAAACATCCCCTGATTTGTTTTCTTCGGTCTTCTGGGCCAAGCTTGACTTTTCTTTTTTCTGGTCAGCCATCATATACTCAAAATACCTCAGGTTTCCATTTGCTCGCTGGTGCTCAGGATCTACAACAGAGGTCGGTGTAAGATGGTTCACATAAATTTTATCTGCTACCCAAATTAAGTTAAATACAACTTTGATGAATGAATTTAAGCTCCGCTGTCTAATGATTGCTGCAATTTCACCCCCACCCCATGCAGGAAGCTTTTAAAAACAAACAGTCTTTATTAAAACTACTTGCCACAGTTATATCAGTTCTTGCACCATCGATTAAAGCAACAAGCAGAAGACAATTTCAAAGACATGCAGCTCATGATACCACATTACTGTCCTCTGCTTTTGGGTTTTGCTTCTATGATATATGCAAGGCAGGGCATAAAAGCACAGGATCCATAGTAGATGCACTGGTGTGTAATGTTTTGCACACACAGGCCCGAGTGGCAACTTGATACTTCTAATTATAACTCTTTTACACAGAAAAGGGGAGCAACTGAACCTTTAGGATGTAGATATATGAGTATATTCAGTAATCCTAGAGGGGAGCCATGTTCAAATTGTGTGTGTGTTGGAGAACCAGATGTTGCTTTTGTTGTTTCTCCGATCCATGCTCCCCTTGAATATGGCTTCCCTGCTAGCAACGGTGAATTTAACTCTTTGATTCTTCAAAATATTTAAGTAAGGACTTCAAGACAAAGGTTCAAGCGTTAGAGCTTTACGGTGGTGGTGGTGGTGGTGGTGGTGGGGGGGGGGGGTTCCACATATGTTCCACCCTGTCCAAATAAGTTAAGTCCAGCTACATTTCTAACTGTTTTGGTCACCACCCAGGACCTTGCCAAAAGTAGCGATTCTACATGCATCAACTTTGTCAGAGCATGTTGGAGGTTACTTAACTATAGAGAGGGGATATTTCATCACAGCCCAAGTTTGTCCTTATCGAATGCTTTCTCAGACATACACCTAATAGGAGATATTAATTGGAGCATTTCTCCACATGCCATCCTTTTTTAAGTCCTTTAATAGAACAAAAATCAACTCAATGATGCAATTAATTCCTTAATTCTTCTGGGTGTTTGAATCCAGCATTTCTTTTTTTGCAGACTCCTGTCCTCCTTTGGACTGAATGGTACACACAGTTGATAATAGAGCACAGATTGGTCTTGCCTCAAATCTTAGCAGTCCTTACCTGATGTGGCCTACATGTGACTCCAGAACCAGAGCAATGTGGTTGACTCTTAACTGCTCTCCAAAATGGCTTGGCAAGCCACTCAGTTCAAGCGCAGTTAGAGATGAGCAATAAATGCTGACCTTGCTAGCGAGGCCCACATCCCATGAAAAGAATACGTTTTTAAAAAAATATTGCTGTATGGGTGTTTGCGTTTGGCTTATAGTAACGGCATTGAAATTTATAAACTGCTGTTGGGCATAGCTTACCTCTATGTCAACAAAATACACATTAGCTGTCTCATGCTGACACCACTTTAAAAAGGTAGACAAGTCACCTCTATCTAGAAGAACCACTTAACAAATGCTAGCTGCAAAATTCACATGGTGCTAGAAACAGTTGATAATGAATACTTCTTCCAAGATGCAAAGCAGATTCAGTTAGTTTTTGATTGCAAACCCAACAAGGAATGAGAGTTCATTCTGGCAGGCATTTTAGTTAGTGTCTGACAACTCTTACCATCACAGTTCACCTAAAAAAGACATGCTCTCTTTTAGCTCTACTACAGCATAAATAAATGGAGGGCTCTGTGAATTTGTGATATAAAAATGCTCCTTGAAGAACACGGGTTATTTAAGGTGCTGCAGAGAATCATATGGTTGTTCTGCACTTCTATTGTTTTGTAGCAGATTTTGGAAGCTATAATTTAGGTATCTGACCTGGTTTGACTCTTTTTTCAGTTAATTTTATTTCTTATTAAATCAGACACGCAGTTATATATTATCTGTTAGGTTGAAGAGATCTAGAGTGTACAGTGATAACCTTGGTCATTTCTAGTATACTTGAATAGTCTGGTGTACTAGATTACTTTGGCCACATGAATTATGCATTTAGCTTATATATTAGTCATATTTCCAATTGTTAAGGAAATGAAAGTTACAGATATTAAGTTGCCATTTTTTTCATTGGTATTTTATGATTATAAATGTGTGAATACAGCTTTTCCCATAAGGTGATTTTCAAATAGCTGTAATCCTTTACTGGGTTTCACTTCAAACTCAACTTTTGACAGGACTGTGTCCCATCTTATCTTTACAAACTGTAGTTCTGGAGTTCCTGCATAAGGAACCTTTCACATCATATCCTTACCCAGTTTCAGCAGTCTCTTTGTGAGCTCTAATGCCTTGTCCAGATCACCTTGCTGATACACTGCGTAGCTCAGGTAGTCCAGTACGGTGATTTTGTCAATGGTAGATACCTCGCCAGCATCCAGCTGTTTCAGTGCCTGCTCCATCCACACTTCTGTGTGATAGTAATCTGTATCTGTGTAGGCTACTTTGCCCAGCTCGTAGCAATCTTCTGCAGTGAGTGATGTTTTATGCTTCACACCTGAGAGGAAAAGAGAATCATGCCTTTGCCTGGCTGGGTCAGACAGACAGCGAATGGCATTTGCAAACCGGTTTCCAAACTTCAAATTTAAAATCCTTATCCTTGTGTTTAATAAGCTTTGCATGGCCTCAACCCTCTCATTAGTCACCTCTTGAAAGCTTAAACTTACCCCTCCCCAAACTCTGATCTGCTGATGCCACATCTTTTGTAGTCCCCTCCCCCTGCTTCATCACAGACAACTAGCTGTCTAAGTTGCAATCTTGAATTTCTCCCCTATTTCCTCACCTCCACAAGATGTTCTTTAAAATCTAACTCTTAAATCAAGGTTCCCATTACACTTTGACATTTCTTCCTCCACTGGTTCACTGCCCAATTCCTTTACATCTCTGTGGCACACCTTCGGAGCTTCAATGGTAAAGATGCAATGTAAATGCAAGCCCATGCTTACTGAGAACATGTTGACCATCAATGAAAACAATAATGTTGGTCAATAATACAGAAATACCAGAGAGGTTAAAGAGAATTTCCCATTCGTTTGAGGGAGAGAGAAGTGGATCTAAGACTAGTGTTTTAAATTTAAACGAGGGCAATTATGAGGGCATGCAGACAGAGCTGGCTAAAGTGAACTGGGAAATTAGGTTAAGGGGTAGATCAGTAGAGATGCAGTGGCAGACATTTAAGGAGATATTTTAGAATACTCAGAAAAGATACATTCCAGCGACAAAGAAAGATTCTAAGGGAAGGACATACAATCTGCGGCTAACTAAAGAAGTTATAGATAGTATCAAATTGAAAGAAAAAACATATAATTCTGCAAAGATGAGTGGCAGGTCAGAAGACTGGACAGAATATAAAAAAGTGAAAAATGACTAAAAGGTTAATAAGGAGGGAGAAATTAGAGTAGGAGAGAAAAATATCTAGAAATATAAAAAGATAGGAGTTGCTAAAAGACCATAAGACGTAGGAGCAGAAGTAAGCCATTCAGCCCATCAAGTCTGTGCCGCCATTCAATGAGATCATGGCTGATCTGACAATCCTCAACTCCACTTTCCTGTCTTTTCCCTATGACCCTTGATTCCCTGACTGATTAAAAATCTGTTTGGTTTGAAAGTTCCATTTGAAGACATACTTCCTGACATCACCTCGCATGGCCTGGCTCTCATTTTACAGTTCTCCAACTGCTCCCCCAGCCCCACCAGAGGAAACAGTTTCTCTCCATCCACACTGTCGAATCCTTTAATCGTCTTAAACCTCTCAATCAGATCAACCCTTAATCAGTCTGTGTGACCTGTCCTCAGAATTTAACCGTTTTGACACCAGAAGTCCACTCGACCAGTGTATAGGTAATTAAAAAGGAAAAAAAATAAAGTGAGCCTTGGACCCCTGGAGAGTAAGAATAAGGAATTAATAATGAAAATGAAGAAATGGCAGATGAACTGAATAGATATTTTGCATCTGTCTTCACTGTAGAAGATACAAATAACAACCCAGAAATAATTGTGAATCAGGTGGTGAGGGGGAGGGGGAACTTAAAACAATTACAATCACCAGGGAAAGGGGTCTGAGAAAATTATTAGAACTAAAAGCTGACAAGTCCCCAGGTCTTGATGGACTTCATCATAGGGTCTTAAATGAAGTGACTGCTGAGACAGTAGATGCATTAGTTGTAATTTTCCCAAATTTCCTAGATTGTGGAAAGTCCCATCAGATTGGAAAATAGCGAATGTAACTCCTCTATTCAAAAAAGGAGACAGAAGGCACAAAACTACAGGCCAGTCAGCTGAACATCTGCTGTAGGGAAATTACTAGAATCTATTACTAAGGAGGTTATAGCGGGGCACTTAGAAAATCTCAATGCAATCAAGCAGAGTCAACATGGTTTTGTGAAAGGAAAATCATATTTAACTAATTTATTTGTGCTCTTTGAGGAAGTAACAAGCAAGATGGATAAATCCATCCTGTGCGCTGTACTTAGATTTCCAGAAGACATTTGGCAAGGTGTCACATCAAAGGTTACTATGCAAAATAAGAGCTCATGGTGCACGGGTAACATCTAGCATGGATAGAGGACTGGTTAGCTAACAGGAAATAGCGAGTAGGGATAAATGGGTCTTTTTCTGGTTGGCAAGACATAATGAGTGGAATGCCATAGGGATCCGTGCTCAAATATTTACAACTTATGTCAAGGACTTGGATGGAGGGACCAAATGTATGGTTGCTAAATTTGCTGATGACACAAAGATAGGTAGGAAAAGAGTCGTGAAGAGGACATAAGGAGTCTGCAAATGGACATATGTTAAGTGAGCGGGCAAAAAATTGGCAGATGGAGGATAATTTGGGAAAATGTGAACTTGTCCACTTTGGCAAGTGTACATTTTTGGTCTCCTTATTTAAGAAAGGATATAAGTGCATTAGAATATATTCAGAGAAGGTTGGCTTGGCTGATACCTGGGGGATTATCTTACGAGAAAAGGTTGGACAGGCTGGGCCTGTATCCATTGGAGTTTAGAAGATTGAGAGGTGATCTTATTGAAACATATAAGATCCTGAGGGGACTTGACAGGGTGGATGCTGAAAGGACGCTTCCCCTTGTGGGAGAGACTATTATTAGGGGACACAGTTTAAAAATAAGAGGTTTCCTACTTAAACAAAGATGAGGAGAAATTTCTCTCACCGGGTCCTTAGTCAGCGGGTCATGAATCTTTGGAACTCTCTTCTCCAGAGACAGTGGGGGCAGAATCATTGAATATTTTTAAGGCTGAGTTAGATGCATTCTTGATCGAAAGGAAACAAAGGGTATAGGGATGACAGCAAAGTAGCGTTGAGGCCACAATCAGATCAACCATGATCTTATCAAAGGGCGGAACAGGCTGGAGAGGTGAAAGGTCTACTCCAGCTCCTAGTCTGTATGTTTGTATGTATGTTCATATTTTTATCGTAATTACACTTAGTTCTGTGCAAATGTTAACTTGGCAGTATTTTATTCTGACCTTATTCAGCCACTTTTCACTTCTCCCATCAGGAGGTAAAACTGCTTTTTATTATGTTTACTGGCATGCTAGTGCCGCCAACTCACAACTAACACATATTCAGACAATACAGACGTTCCCTGCCACACATCTTAGCAATGCCCGCAAAGTTACTTCGAACTTGCTACCATCTGCACAAAACCTGCTGTGTCGTGAGCCAGTGGCACCTACCAAATCAAAACATAAGATTGCTGCATACCTGGCAAGTTTCCCCGAGAAATAGTCTCTGCATCGAGTTTGTATGTGTCCTGGAGGCGTATCAGAGCCTTGGCAGCTCCAGTCTGATCTTCATCGTTTGGCAAGTGCTGTCTTTGAATGGTGAGGTTAGAAATGAATCCTGCAGAGACATAGGGCATCATAATTTACACCAGACCAAGTACCTGTAACATGATATTCTGTTCTGGTTCAGTAGAGGGAAGCAGGGAATGAGATGAAATGGCAGGTTAGCTTATTCTCATTCCCCCCTCCTCTGTTCTAATTTGTAACAACTTTTCTTCTGTGAAGGATTTTCTTCAAGTGCTAAGCTACATGCAAAGGCAGTGCAAGTTCATTCATTATCCGTTTTACTTTTCTTCCCTGTCTTCTCCTTCTAAGGCAAGATTTCACCTTTGCTTGACTCTTCAGTGCAGGTTAATGAATCTCCACAGTGCTTCAGTTCAACCATGTCTTTATGACACATTGCCCTCCAAGTCTCAAATGTGCTTTCTGTACTTGGGCAGTTCTTCCTTGTGGAGAGGCCTGGGAAATCTCCACAAATATTATCAATAACCTGCCTGGTTCAACTTCTTTAAAAGGTGCTGTTGCACCGAGAATGGATTCTCCCTCCCTACTTTTGGCTGAACCCCAGATGAGTCAAGAGAGACCAGCTGCACGCTGTCAGGAGAAAACAGCAGAAGTATTAACAAGTTGCTGGGAATTAAAATGGGGGCCTGGTTGACCTCCATCCTCTCGTGCTTGAATTATAGTTTTCAAACTAGAATCTGAGAGATTTCTGCTTGTTTGGAGCTAAGCATATCATGTATAGTGGCCACTCTGGCTCAAGAATTCAATATTTTATATTCTTTTGGGTTTTTACCTACTAGCATGTTTTTTTTTCTGTTGCTCTATATCAATAAACTTTAGTGAAATGATTTCCCGCAATGATACCAGGATTTCCTTTGGGTTGTTGGGATTCCTTTGGGAGTTGGGACAGGGGACTGCATTGAAGTGTGTCAATATTTATAGGGAGTTCGCAGTAAAATCACATTTCCTATAGTCTTACTTGCTGTCTTGTTCCAGAATGTAAAAAGTCAGTTTGGGGCAGAGAACTGAGGCCTCACTATTCCAATGGATTAGCATGCTGGATTACCAATGCAATGTGTTAACCTCAGGTCAAACTGTCCACAGTTTGTACTCTCTTGTTCCTTCAGGACCTCCATTTATCAATGGTAGTTTTTTTTTCTGGATCCTCAGAAGTTTCATTAAGTTAAAATATATTAAGCACTCTCTAGTGGTGAGAGGGCTTTCAGCCAACTTTTGGGTGGGTGGCTCAATTGTTTGTGACCTTGCTCACTTCTCAGCTAATGTCACCCCAAGTCCGTTAAGGAAGCAAGTGCCATATCTCAGACATCAGAATGTGGGAAGCCTAGATACAAAGCAGGCTTGAAGGCGCTTCAGGAGTAAACATGTTCGTTTTAAGTCAACCATGCTTGCGTATGTGGAACTTAATAAGCTTTCGATAAGGAAAGATTGGAATGCTATCTCAACTTTGTTCAGCAGTTGAAGCTGCTCAATGCCTGCTGACCTCAATCACGTTTTTTAATAACACTTCCATGAAAACACTCCATCGCTACAATTCTTCAAAAATATTTTACGGCCACCCAGACATTTTCGATTGAGAAATAAGAATGAAAAGTTCAGACATTAATCTTTCTTGTTAAGTCTTGTATTTGCTCATGCCAGGCTTGCATCCAATTTACAATGTGGTTCGGTCCACTGCCTTTTGCTGCGTAGCCATCTGCCAAATGAAGTTAATTGAAAAGTTTAGTGCAGTAAAACTGCTGGCTACTGCACAGTTGAGTTTGAATTGCCCCCATCACATTTAGAGACTCCTAGCTTTTCTAGTGTAACTATTTTAATATGAAACCCAGCTGTTTTTAACTGGAATTTATTTATTGAATGAAGTGCAGATGTGAACTTGACGTGTGGAGTTGGAGACAAACAAAATAAGGTGCAGGTTCCTTAAAGTTAAATGTTATGAGTTTCTAGAATACACTCTCCTCTAGAGTCCAGACAAAGACCTGATTCAGTCTTGGATGATAATCCTTCAAATGCACTAATGATGAAAGAGGAACTGAAATGAAATTTTGGGCTTATTCCAGTCAGGAAACACTGGTGGGACACCGAACCCATTTATTAAAAATAACCTTTCATAACCTCCTTCTTCTATGACACACACATTTCAAAGCCAGTCATAAACTAAGGATCAAAAATAAAGTTAGTCTGATACATATGTGTGTGTCCTATTCTCCATCAATGCAGAGAGAGAGGCACAGAGTGAAGAGCAAGGTTGTGGATATTGGGCAGGCAGCATTCATCAAGGAACTGAAAAAAAAGCATCATTGGTGGCAGGTCAGCAATATTGATTTCTTTTCTGCAGGAACTCTGGGTGCTAGCAGGCAAAAGGAAGTTGCAAAACATGTGCACATACCTGTTTTTAATCAAATAAAGATGTTTTGATCAAACACGGAAAACAAAATGCCGACACCAACTGGTGCTGGATTTAGCACTGCTGCCATCACACCATGAAACTGTAGGGCATGACTACCTGTGATCTTATTGATTTTAGCTGTGGCATCATGATGAGATTCCAAATATAAACAAAAGAAAGTACAACTAGTGCAAATGTCCTCCAAGGTAACCCTCCCAGCTGCTTCACAGAAATGCTGGTAAACTCCAGCAAAGGAGGGGAAGATGCTTGTTTAAAAAAATGTGAACATTTCACCTTCAAGCAAAATAAAAGTTGCTTTGACCACGTTTGTAACCCTCAGACTTACAGTTTACACTAGAGGTATCAAAGTATTTAACAGATCTGTAAGATAAACACAAGTGCTTAGAATGTAATTGATTTTCATACTTCAGTTTTTGCCAATAGTTTTTATTTTGCCTATTGCGCACAGGTTGTCTGGGGAAGAAAGGGTTGAGGTAAGTGTCCTAATACAATAGGTCGCTGTGAAGAGATTTACAGATTGGATTGTCCTGCTCTCCCAGATGATAGGGATACCAAGAATGTGGGTTTTGTGGAGAAAAATATAAGGGGAAATGAGTGAAGGGCCAAAGAGGAGGAGGAAATGAGGGGGAAAAAAGGACGTTGTTCATTAGTCTGCTCAGAAAAAGTTGATTAGCCACTGACCATCTGACATGTCCTTGAGAACCAAGTTTTCTAGCTCCAACCATTCTGTGTTCAGTCGTTTCATCAATTTGAAAGCATTCACTGGGTGCCCTAGGAACCCTTCTGGATCTTTGGTGGCTGTCTCAGTAAGTCTGTCCAACTTTTCCGCCCACCTAGTAAGATTGGGAAGAAACTGTTAGGACCTAATTAAACATTTATTGATATTATTATACGTTAACACACATCCCGATGGTTTGGTAAACACATCAGCCATACACAGGGAAGAGGAAAAGAAAACAAAAGAAAAAAATAAAGCACTGGAAGATTGGGAGCGAAATGCTATTAAACAAAGAAAATTGGTTACCGTTTGATTTCACCCAGTTTGCTCTCTTCTGCTTTAATGTAGTCTTTCAATGATGTCACCAGATCTTTCTCGGTGTATAGCAGATCCGTCATCTGGCCTGCCCAAAGACAGCAAAACAGATTTACCCAGGAAACTTTACATAAAAGAGTAATTTCATTATCCGAGCAAGTTAACAAGATTTTTCTATGAAACTGAAAATATTCTTTGTTTTTTTTTTAAAAAGTTCACACTAAATTATTTTGTAAACCATTATGTTAAAAAATACTTTGATGCATGCAGGCATTTTGAAAGCTGCAAAAAGGGCATTCACTATTCAAAGACAAGGGACAGATTGGCTAATTATCCAACTCACCCCAGACTGCCTGAAAAAGCAGTGCTGCTCCCATTTGCAATCAGAAGGATTCAAAGATATTTTCCTGTGATTTTCACATTGCTTCTCACCCCACCCAAACTGATGCTATTTCCTCATTTGGAATAATAATATGGAATACTGTCATGGTGTCACTGTTCACAACCATGCAATGCTCTGGAATCTTGATATTCTCTGTTTTCAGGCTTGAGGCTGATAGAAATTCTTCTTTCATAGGAACATACGAATTGCAAGATGAGAAAAGACTAAGGTTTACCTAATTCACCTTCTACTATCCTGGTGGTCGCATGATACAATGATAATGGAGTAATTGACTAATCACAACAATCAATCTCTATCAATTAATCTATAATAGATCCAGACATGACATGAGACAATGAAAAGGCTTGGCCTAAATAGCCAAGTGGTTATGGTACTGGGTTTGTAACCCCAAGATCAAGAGTTCAAATCTCACAATGGCAAAACTATGAAACATGTAACTTCATCTGAAACAGATGGAAACAGGTTTGTACTCGAAAGAGTATCAAGAGTTCAAATCTCACAATGGCAAAACAATGAGACAATGAAAACCTCCAGTGGTGGAAAGCTTTGAAACCATAGTCACTTTTTCCCCTCCCAAGCATGCTGGGCTAGTGCATCATTTGTTACATTTATAAGTCACACCCAATGAAGCCTAAGAATTAACATTTGGCCTCGGATTAACAGCTTTTTTTTTTACATCGGGGATGAATTAATGATGGGGCAGATGTCTCAGTTTGACACACCTTGCTCTGCAATTAATTTGACAATTCCGTAAACAGTGGCTGCAACTTTTGCTTGGAGTAACAGAACAATGATGGCACCAGAAATATGGAAGTACTCAAAAAGAGAGGATCCAGTAATGTTGTTTCCATCACACTTCAGGCCAATTTCAATGCTTTGAGATTTGCACCATCCCAGCTAAGCAATCACAGATATACAATCCATTCCCAGGCTGCTTCTAGTGGCACTTTGTAACCAGCCACAAGAGGTACCCAAGATTTAGTTCAGAGCAATTCCCTTTCATTTGACACATCAATCCAGATGGTGTAGGAGGTAATAGAATGACTTTTTTTTAAACAATAGTGAATTTATTTTGTTCATTACCTGGATAAAGAAGTGCTTTAAATTCTAGCTTCTTTCAGATAACACAGACTACTGTTTTGCTTTAAGTTCTAGGACTGTTTCTTCTTGTCTTAGTTGTGCATAGCTTATATAGCAACTCTGCTGGTTAGAGTAAATGCACTGGGACAGCTACATTAAAAATGCAGATTCTTCAGGTCTCATGTACAAGTAGATTAAAATTAAAATGAGATCGCCAACTCTGTCCTATTACCCATGGCTCAAGTATTAATTAAGCAATAACACCTTTTAAAACAACCACTACTTAACCCAAATAGGAAAGCTTGCACTTACCGATAGATGTGAAGAAATCGTTATGAGCTCGTGAGAGAGAAACCAGGGCTCCTAGCCCTAAAATGCACCAAATCTTTATATATGCCATGGCTTGGTAACTGGGCACTGTACTGCTACTCTACAATGGATAAAATAAACAAAAAAAGAGCATAATCATTTTAGAGGAATCGAACAAATCAGAACAATGGTTAGCATGAGTGAGCTTTAAGTGATATGGAAGTTATTTTTGTGCACAATAGGTTGAAAATTTGTAAAATGAAAGCATCTCCCTTCCCATTTTCAATGATACAGCCACAAAGAGATCAGCGAATCACACATTTTGACATCAGTGCAATTCATAGAACGGTACAGCACAGAAAGAGGGAGACAGTCTGCCAATTATGGCTATCTAGTTAGTCCCACTTCCCTGCTTTCACCACAGCTCTACAAATTTTTCCTGTTCAAGCATTTATCCAACTTCCTTCTGAAAGTTGCTACTGAATCTGTATCCACTACCCTTTTAAGGCAGGTCATTCCAGAACATTCTTCTTTTCTTCAGGAGCTATGTTTTACAACATGGGTGATCATGGCTCTCCAACTTTCACGGTCCTTGATAGCAGCCAACACCTTGGTGTTGCTCTCAAATCTTATACTTGTTCTGCTTCTTAAACTGTCAGTGTATTTCTTCCTTTGTCTTCCTCTTGCTCTTCTACCCTGGATTTTGCCAGTCACTCCCAGTTATTCTAGTTTCTGTCTCCTAAGTACGTGCCTAGAGAATTGCAGTTGTCACTTGATGATCATCTGCAGAAGTTCTTCTTGTATGTCTGCTTTCCTCATCAGTTGTGTGTATCGTCCAACTAATCCTCATCATGCATTTCAGAAACCACATCACTGTTGCCTTTAATTAACAATTGCATAAATGTTTTACTCCTCATATTGCACCATCACCCTCCCCCATTCTTTTCCCAATTACCTTTAACTTACACAAGTGTTTCTCAAAATGAGATACAGGATATTAATTTGATTCAGTTGCTGGCATCCTCGCCTTGAAGTCAGTCTCACTTGAACACTTTAGTGATCACTGCTTTAAACTGAGGAAACTTCCCTGCTTAACAGGCAAAGGCTAAAGATTATTAGTGGAATATGAAGAAAAACCGACAGTAGGAAAGGATTAACAGGCTTCAGGACAGTCTGATTAACCTGTTCTTTACAAAACACAAGGAGAATCTCAGTTCAATAGTTAGGCTCACACTTGTATAGTGTGTTACATTACTGAAGTTCCAGGCTTTGAATGAAATGTTAAACCTAGGCCATGTCTGCTTTCTCTGGTGGTTTCAGGTAGATGTTAAAGAGCCCATGAGCACTATGGAAAAAAAAAGCAGCGAGTCCTCCACATTCAATTGGCATCACCAAAAATGTGTAAGTCTGGCCGTTCAACATATGCCATGCATAAATTGACCCAATTGCTTATATAGCAAGCTTATGCTTTTCAAACAAATGCAGACTGGTTGTGCTTTGAGAGATTTAACAAAGCTGTATGATAGTACACAGGTTTACAAGCCAGAAACTACAAGCAGGAGGGTTGTGTTACAACAGGCGTTCGTGTGCACAGGACAGCATGTGATACAACACTTACTGAATGACTGCCTTTTCTGAAATACACAGCTATAAAGAGAGAAGCAGCTGCAGTGGACCATACATTTTGTTCACAATGCATTCAATCATCAGATATTCAGCTCGTTAAATTATCCATGTAATGCTTTCTTGTTGAAAGTGTTGATAAATAACTAAGTCCTGCATTGGGAATTTGGGGCATAAACTGGTGATATTGCACTGCAATAACTGGAGGTGCTGCCGTTGGGGTGATATTAAATTGAAGCCCTGCTAGCCTGCATACTTAAACATTTAAAAGATCTCGTAATACTATTTGAATAACCTGGTTATTCGTCTTATTGTGGTTTCCAGGATCTGGCTGCGTGCACAATAAATAGTTGCCATATTTGCTGAATTTTACATTAGCTTTTATGTAGTAATTAATTATATACAATATATAAAAACTTAAACATTATCTAGTGGCTTGATCTTATGAACATGAGTATATTTAATAACTCCTTTATCTATGCCATACTCCCAGAGGTTATACTTATCCCTTAAATTACTTGTACTAGGATAAGCGGTTTTCACTCCGTTTTGCCTATAATTCTCAATCTAAAATTACTCAGAAGTGATGACAGACCTTAAATCTCACTTCCCACTCTTAGGAATGTAGCAATTATATGCTCAATATCGAAATGTTTAACCTCCTTATACTTAAAAGATTCGAATCAAATTTCTAATTTAATTTACCGTAAGTCTTGCATTATGTAAACTGAATTATTTCCCAGTAAAACATTACTGGTCAGGGTTGAACCAATGTTCAGAGATTGTACTTGAAATAAGCCAACCCCAGTTGAAGGCTAATTGCTGCTGCTCCAGAAAGTTTTCCTGTAGATTGAAAGCTTCCTACAAAAATCTGGCTCCTCTCCTGGAGAAAGAAGGAGGGCAATCTTTCTTCCTCCTTTTTAATGCACGCATTTTCAAAAATGTTTTTCAGGAGTACTTTATTGTGGTTTTCCATATATATTTTGCCAAATCAAATGCATCTGTGGCATGCACTTCGCAGGTGTGACACACGGAATTGTGACAGAAGTAGTCAAACCAAACTTTCATTATCTGGTAGCACCCTCGCCTCAGAATGAGAAGGTAATGAGCTTAAATGCCACTCCAGAGGCTTCAGCACAAAATCTGGGCTGACACACCAGTGCCATCCTGAGGGAGTGCTGCACTATTGGAGATGCCTTCTTTCAGGTAAAATGTTAAACCAAGCCCATCCTGCCTTGTCAAGGAGCAGTAAAATATCCCATGGCACTATTTCAAAGAAGAGCAGGGGAGTTATCCCTGCACCCTGGTTAATATTTATGCCTCAATCAACATCACTAAGTTAAACAGATTATCTAGTCATTATCACATTAATACTTGGGGGAGCTTGCTGTGTGTAAATTGGCTGTTTGTTTCCCACATTACAACAGTGACTACACTTCAAAATTACTTGGAAACGCTTTGGGATGTCCTGAGCCTATGAAAAGTGCTACGTAAATGCAAAAAAATCAATAATTCCCTTGAACAAATGATGTTCAGAAAGTAGAACATGCAGTACTCATAACTGTTTTTATTCACACACTCACATTTGTTACTGACACAGTGAGCACCTAAAATTGTAACAGAATGCATCACTAATAATTACTGATAGCAAGGAATGATTTTAAAATTAGAACACACAATGCCATTTGAAGCTCTCCATAATATTAATCCATTAAAATTACACTCAAGTATCTATTATTCTGCATGGAAATTGTAATTCACTCCTGTCCACTCAAACAAGTATGAGATTCACAGCATAGTTTAGCTGAGAACATTGTAGATCATGTTTACGGGGCTGCTTTTTATAACGCCAGTAATGCACTTAACAAATGAATAATTAACTGAAGCATTAAATGGTGTCCTGAGGATGTTATGTGCATTTCATAAATGTAAGAAAAAGGACAAGCATTTATATAGTACCTTACACAATCTTAAAGCCAAAACATTTTACAGCTAATTAGGTGCTTTGATTTAAGGACAATCACTGTTATAATGGATGATGCGCAAATACCATCTGTTGTATGAAATAATGCATGTTTAATAACGGGATGAGGTTTCTTAGCTGGTCCCAAATATTTCTGAAACACACCACCAAGAAACGGTATTAAAGCTAGGAGTCAAAACCTTCATCAGAGCTCGTAAGATAAATAACTTTTGCTTTCTATTAAAAAAGTGACAATTTACAAGTCAACCCAACTATCATTGCTGGGAACTGATTTTGAGTATTGGATTTGCAGATGCAATACAACTAAAGTCAGAAGTTAAATGCTGTAATACAACAGGCTCAGTGTCACAGACATGTAATTGTCATCAATCACCACAATCGAGATCTAGGTGGGGATTCAGGGCTCAGTTATACTGCCACTTTTGAGTCGATTCAAAACCATTTGCATCAAAGTCAAGGAACAAAAGCTCAAGAATATTCCCTAGCAAACTAAAGCCCAGACCTTCCCTGATGTGATTTTATAATGGGTGCAAGATAACTCCTGCTTAAAACCATTATTTAAAAATAGGAACAAAGCTGCAATTCCGCAATATCACAAGATTTTTGTTTAGTCAGGGAGGATGTTAACTGGAGATCAGGCAAATCTACAGAGTTGTGAGAAATGAGATTAAAAGAAAAGGGGGGTACATTATTTTGGGGATCCTGTGCACTTTCAGGCAGCCAAGTGCATACACCTCTGCCAATGGAACTCAACATGAGGCAGCCAGAGTCACTATCCCCGTTTTTCTCCCTAAACTTCTTGGTCTCATTCTACAGTGAAGATAAGGAAACAACCACATGTGGAAATTGACAGTTTTGCGATCCCCATGGGGAAAACTGTAAATGAAAATAACCAAATTTACTAAACAACCCCCAAAAGAAGAAATTACCAACAAGGTTTCACTTTTTGTAAGTTATATTTTAATACTATTCAGAACCATTGCAAATTAATCAGGAATTAACAGGCAAATGATTCTTCAAATAAAAAGGTAAATTTCACTTTAAATAATTGGTACAACAAAGATACATCTTACGCAACCACCTGCATCACTGCCCACACAAATGTGCCACTACAAGACTTTCTAACTCAACTGATTTGTCCCTTGAGTCGCATTCAGTGGCAGGTACATTCCATCTGAGGTCCCTGGATTTGGTTAGCACTGACATTGCGCACATCCAACAACCCTCTCTTCCCTCGGGTCATGTCGCTTTCCAGAGTTCTTTTACAGCCAGCCAATTGATGGCACCCAGTTCTTGATCTGGTCCTCTGAAACAAACTCTCAGCTCTTTCCCATGTCTGAGCTATTCGTAACACTTTTTAGGATTCAGTCCCTTTTAGCTTGCTTGTAAATAGCTCCCCCAAGAGCTTTTGGAATTCTATTTTTCTTCTTACTACCAAACAGAAAACTGACCTTTTCGTAGCTTTGCTGGCTTCTCTTCACATGTCCCTCTTTCTGTCTCTGTCTGCTTTCTCTTTGTGTTTGCATCTTTATGTTGATCACCTTCACCCTCCAGCTCTTCTACTTGTAGCTCTCCTGTGCCTGGCCCCACAGATTTTGTATTTTAACTTCCTTCATATTGGTTCTGCTTCCAGGTCAAGGGTTGCCAGGTCACATTGACCAGTTTTACTTATCCAAAAAAATGACAATTGATGCAAACTCTTAAAAAAGTCCTTTTCAAACATTCTTTAAAAAATTCTCTATAAAAAATTACAAATTTTCCTCACTATACTGCTTCTGGGTCAAAGGTCGTCATACAGTGCCCATCCTTGTCCACATCTAAATGGCACAACACAGTGAAATTCTAAGGCTGTTGGAATCTTAGACACTAAGGCCAGAATTTTCTGGGTGGCAGGTGCCACACATCAGCGCTTAAAATGTCGTGCGCCGACATCGGGCGAGCGTCCTGATGTGTCCGCACGCCATCGCGATATTTAGCTGGGTGGGCACACGATGAAGTGCGACGTGCGTCCGCCATTAATTAAAGGGTTTGTTAAGGCCCTTAACTCAACAATCGACTGATTTTGAGGCGCCCATGCAATCTTCGGCTTGGCGCACAGATGCAACAGGCAGGCGAGTGAGTGACTTTCTAACAAACCTCATCCACGGGCTGGATATGTGGGCTCAGTGGGGTTGTCAATGTTTTATGTGAAGTATTTATTGCAGCAAGTATTTTAAACTTGCCTGTGTGATCTGAAGCAGTTCAGAACCAATTCCAGCAGCTTTCTCTGTACTTTGAAGCTTCAGCTCAGCACTTTGCAGTCGGGAATCTTTACCGGGCCTGGAATTTTCCGGAGGCCTCCCTTTAGCCTGGGTATGGGTTCTGACATCTCCACTGGAGGCAGCTCCTCTGAGGAGGGAGGGCTAGAATAAGGAGGAGGCCAGGAGTGGACAATCAGCCTCCAGGGGAGCCACCTTTGGGAGGCCAGGCGCAGGCACAAGGGGCGCAGGGCCAAGAGGTTGTCCAAGGTGGAAGGGGCCGCAAAAGACACCACTATCCTGCTGCCAGGGTTTACAGGCGGCGAAGCAGCTACCTCAATATGACTGAGGTGCAGTGCCAAAGGAGGCTCCGAATGTCAAGGGAAACAGTCAAGTACATCTGTCAGATGATTGGGCCTGAGATCTCCCCTGTGTGGGTGAACACCCCATGCCAGCAGCTCTGAAGGTCACAGTTGCCCTCCACTTCTATGCATCTGGCTCCTTCCAGGGCTCAGTGGGTGATCTTTGCAGTGTCTCCCAATCAGCTGTTCACACTTATGTCAAGCAGGTTACAGACGCTCTGTTCAGACGTGCTTTGACCTTCACCCATTTCCACTGCGACCAGGCCAGCCAGACACAGTGAGCCAGAGGCTTCGCAGCCATTGCTGGCTTCCCCCGTGTCCAGGGTGCTATAGACTGTACACATGTGGCCATCAAGGTGCCAGCAGGTGAGCCCGGTGCCTTCGTCAACAGGAAGGGCTTCCACTCCATGAACGTGCAGATAGTGTGTGATCACAGGATACAGATTCTGGCAGTTTGTACAAGATACCCAGGCAGCTCCCACGACGCCTACATCCTCAGACACTTCCAGATGTTGGGGCTCTTCAGTGCTGCGCCTCGGCTGGATGGATGGCTGCTGGGTGACAAGAGCTATCCCCTCAGAAGGTGGCTCATGACACCTCTCCGCTACCCAAGAACAGAAGCTGAGGAGCGCTACAATAGGAGCCACGGCTCCACAAGGGCTGTGGTGGAGAGAACCATCGGTCTTCTCAAGATGTGCTTCCAATGCCTGGACGCTCAGGGGGCGCACTCCAGTACCCCCCAGATCGTGTCTCTGTGATAGTGGTTGCATGCTGCGCTCTGCACAATCTTGCGCTGGAAAGGGGGGACACAGTTGAAGATGAAGACCTTGACATCGTGGATGCGGCTGCACACAATGACCCCAGCAGTGGCTCAGAGATTGAGGAAGCACAGGGCAATGATGAGGGGCAGCACGCCGACCCGCAACTATATCAAGGAGGCAGGGACACCCAGGACACTTTAATCCAACGAACCTTCAGCTAGCTCCTCACACTTGGATCAGCAGGAGCAGCATTGCCTGGCGCATCCATACACGGCACTTAAGTGCTACATCTTCCACTTCATCAGCTGCAACTAAGTGCTTAGCACAGATGCAGCACAAAGGAGACAAATGTTGACTTTATTCCCATCCATCAGATGGTGCCACAAAAAACAAAACATTACTCTGATGTTGACAAATATAAATTCCCTGATCTCGGGGCAACAGAAAAGCACCAGTGAGAAACCTGTGGTGTGCCTAACGTGCCTTATGCTTATGTTTGCGGATGCCTCGTCTTGGTGCCGCCCCATCGCTCGGAGTGGCTTGTGAGACAGCTGCTGACTCTGCTGTCCTGTTGGTGTCGATCACCTTGGCGGACGTTCTGTGGCCTGTGGAGCCTGAGCTGGCCCCACCTGGGCAGGGGGGGAGAGAGTGGCCCATTCCAGAGCTGGCACCTCCCCAGTTGACACAGCCTCAGCGAATGCAACAGTCACTGGCAGAGGGGCAGAGGAGCTGCTGCCCTCATCTGGAGCGCCCTGAGAGGAGCTCGTAGTGACGACAAACAGCTGCTGCTGCACTGACATGAGGTCACATTGAATCTCCCTGCTCACTCTAGATGGATGGGCACCGAGCTGGGACACTTGGTGCCCAGAACATCTCCCACATTGCCAATGACCACCTGTGGCCATTAGCGCTGTGAGGGCTTGCAGATCAGAGCGTAACCCCATCAGAAGCGGATCAATCCATTAGAAGCCCCTCTCCATGAGAGTCGCCAATCTCTCAATGGAGGAAGCCTGAAGCTCTGTCCTGAGGTTCATGCCATCACTAACACTCTGCCTGGATTCCTCCACCACAGGGACCAACTGAAGCACACCCTCATGCAACCCTGCCAGATGCTCCTGCGCATCCTGCTGCTTTTCCTGCAGTTGCTGCATGGCTGACATCTCCAGAGGCACATCATCACAGCCGGACTCAGCATGTGCCTGGTCCCCTGCAATCCTCCAGCTGCTGGCACCATTGGCACTCTCTGTCCATGCCATCCCTTCCAGCGATTGTGAAGTGCCCTCTCCACTGCGCCACAGGACACTAGCTGACGTTACATTCCCCACTGATGTGGTAGTCGCTGCGCTGGTGTCTGGCTCGCTGAAATGGTGTAACGCGCGTGCCAACTGATGCCCCTCAGGTGTGGAAGGGGGACTCTGGATGTTCTCCTGGCGGCCATGCGGTGGTGATGCTGAAATTAACAACAAGGACAGCGGATCAGTTAGTGTTCAGTCAGTAACACCTTTCTTCCCTTTCCCCCCAGCCTCATAATGCGCTCAATCTTCAGGAACCTAAGGAGACGAACATTGGTGGGGTGGTAAATAGTCAAGAGGAGGCCCAAACATTACACACGCATACAGACAGGCTGGTCAGATGGCCTAAGGAATGCCACATGGAATGTTATGTGGATAAGTGTGAGATTATGCACTTGAGCAAGACAAACAAGGTACAGGAATACAGGAGAAATGGTAGGACCGTGGAAAGTAAGGACGATTACAGGGACTTTACTGCGCAGGCCCATTAAGGTAGCAGAACAGGAACACAAGGTGTTTAACAAGGTAAAAGCCAGACTTGCCTTTATTAGCCGAGGAATAGAATGTAGGAAAAGGGAGGTCATGTTGCAAGTGCAGAAAACGCTGTCGAGGCCCCAGCTACACTTCTGCGTTCAGTTGTGACCTGCGCTTCATGGGAGGGATGGTATTGGAGTGGGGAGAGTGTAGAGGTTCCTGACCTGGATGTATGCTGGCCTGGAGAGTTGGAGTTATGAGGAAACATTGCAAACACTTGCGACGTTTGCCATGGAGCACAGGAGATTGACAGGTCACATTATTGACCTTCATACCATTATGAGGGGCATAGATTGGGTGGATAGAAGGTAACATTTCCCCTTGGTGGAGAGATGACTAATGTGGTGACATTTATTTAAGTTGAGCACCATGAGGTTGACAGGTGAGGCGCTGAGGACCTTTTGGACAGAGTAATGTGGGATGCACTGGCTGAAAGGGCGGTGGAGGTACAAACCCTCCTAAGATGGAATAAGTATTTGGATGTGCAGCAGCGATGCCCTGGCATGTTAGGCCATGGGGCTAGTGGTCAGGAATGGGATAAGGTGACTTTGGAAGGTGCTAGAGACGCGCATCCTCAAGGGGCTGAGGGATCTTTGTGTATGACCCACATGTCTGACTGTATCAGTCTGTGAATGAGCAGTGTTGCTGCATTAACAATTGCAGCAAACATCAGTGCTTTGGATGGTGAGGAGACAGAGTGGATGGGGCTGTGGGCCTCAATTACCTGGCCGCTGCATCCCAGCCTCACCAACACCTGCCAACCTAGCTGCTTGGCTCCTTTCCAGCGCCATGGCCTGTTCTTCAAATCGGGTCAGTATGTGGAACATGGCCTGGCCACCACCAGTGCACAAACACTCATGGATGTTGTGTGCAGTTTTCGCCTGCAGTACAGAGAACACCATTTATTGGGACTGATTGCTCACGTACTCTGCATGCGCATGCCGCACCCCAACCACAGAGGCCCACCTGAGGCCTCCAGCGGCTCCTGTCCACAATACTGGTGATCAGTCACCAAAAGATGGTACGGTTGCTCCCAAACCCCTCCCACAGTGGCCACCTTGGACACATTCGGCGTCCATCACTTTCAACAACACACGGGTCTTAGCGCCCATGGCAAGGAGGCGCAACTAGGTACGGCACCAAGGCCACCAGATGGCTCTTGGCCACGACACCTTAAGGGTCCTCTTCCACCATCTCATCACCGTCAATAAGACATGTGTTGGAGTTCCGAGTATGTGTCTAGCTGCTTCCGCTGCAAGTTGCCCCCAGACTACTCAAATGCGACAAACACCAACACATGCTGTGGGGAGAACCCATCTTCTCCTCAACCACTAAGACTGATGTAAGCATGGTCACTATCTGCTTGCCAAGCCAGCATGCTCCAAATGCCCAATGCAGTAACGACACTATGATGTGGGGGAGGGGGGGGGCCTCAAAAGCTAAGGTTACCTGCTGGTTTAAATGGCAAATGCAGACATGGTCCTCACCCTTCCAGAGCGCAGCAGATCATTGAAGCACTTGTGGCACTGGGTCCATGATCACCGCACAGCATCCATGGAGCTGACCACCTCCACCACCTCCTGCCAGGTCCACTTCGTCATGCGAAGGGGCCTTCCTCCTCCCATCCTGGGGAAACACAACCTCTCGCCGTGCTGTCAACTCCTCAACAAGGGCAGCAAGGCAGGCATCAGAGAAGCGAGGGGCACATTGGCCCACCCCCCCGCTGGACTACCCTGCAGCCTGCCCTCCTCCTCTGGCCTGCTAGCCACCGGATCCTGCTCTGCAGACCCCCTGCAACTGGAGCTGGACATGGTGATCAGCCTAAAGGAGGCTGCCTGGCCTTTCTTTATACAGGGTGCTGGTTCCCCATTGGAACCGGCGATCTGCACACACCTGCTGCAATTTTAAAAGTCCCGCTCTCCATGTGAGTGTGAAATGCGCTGGGCAGGTCTTAATTGGTCCGCCCATGCAAAATGGCTGTGCAGCCCCGATCAGGTCCGCACCCGCCCAAAGAATGGAAAATTCAGCCCTAAGTTTGGTCCACAAATTCACGCTGTCTGAGGGTATAGAATTTCAACTGCTGGAAGGTGAGGAACTTCACTGGGACAAAAAATGCTGCATCACATGTTTTTTGATACATATAAATAGGGGCGTCCAAATCTTACCATTGAGATAGTTATTGGCTTTGAAATGAAAGAAGCTTGAATTAAAGATTGTATGATCCAATCATCACAGTTCATCAAGCTGGTCTCAAGTTCAAAACATTCTTTGTTATATACTCTCTTATATCCCTTAATCACTTCTTTGGCCAAGATCTATCCAGCTCCTTCCTAACTTTGCTAAAATTACCAATTCCACTGTCCCTTTGGGCACTGTGTTCCTCATATTCCCCACCTTCTGTGTGAAGTAGTGATTTCTAAATGCTCCATTATCTTCCCTCTTCTGCAACTAAGACCACCACTTAGGATGATTAGTGATTATGTTAAACAGTTCAGTAGGCCACATTTGTCTAGATCAGTTACATCAGATATGGTGCTTTTAGCATCATCACTCCTAATGGCCTAGCCATACTCTTGGACTTTTCACACCTTGAAAGGAAACAAAATGAAGTGGCAGTAATGTTATTGAAAATGAAAATCTCTTAAGCTGTCATTTTCTGAGCAATCTGAGAATATTGATATACAGCATTTGTAGTACACAAGTCTAAAGGGACTTTTGCCAACATTAAAGATGTTCATCTGATGTTCTTGTCCATTGTTTTAATAAAGGAATTAAGTCGTTCATTTTAAATCATCCACTACTATTGACATCAGCTGTTATTAGACAATTAATCTTTTTGAGTCTTAAATGCTTTGAATTATATCAGCAATTACATAGTTCATTAAGTCACTGAGTATTAGCAAAGCCACAATCGATCTTAGCACCAAGAGTAATTGCTGTGATTTTCAGTTAACAACCTGAGCTTGTATAGCACCTTTAATGTCGGAACTGTCCCAAGCCACTTCCCATGAGAGAAAGCAGATAGCAGGCAGGAATGAGGAGGGGAGGAATAGCAGAGGGAGAGACCATTTGAAAAAGATAATAAAATGTAGCCCTTTACATTTGGAAGGAGAACTGCAGGAAGTAAGGATATGGTGGCAAGGGAGACCATTGTCAATGTGAAGGAGAAAACACACAAGGCCACAGTTGGAAGATTAGAAAGCGCAAGCTGGGACGTAGAGTGCAGAAGGAGGCAGGCATAAGTTATAGAAGTAATAAAAGTACTGATTAAAAAAGAAAGCAAAAAAAAAAAGTTAATAGTTCTGACAAAGAGATTTCTCTCTGTAGATGCTGCTTGACTGCTGGAGTGTTTCCAGCATGTTGAGGTACTAGCTGTGGCTCAGCTGGTAGCACTCTTGTTTCTGTGTCCAGGTCTTGAGCACAAAACCAAAAATCAAGGTTGACATTCCAGTGCAGTACTAAGGGGTGCTGCACCATCGCCGGTGCCATCTTTTGGATGAGATGTTAAACCGAGAGCATGTCTGCCCTCTCAGGTGGGCGTGAAAGATCTCATGGCATTAGCTCAAAGAAGGGGAGGGGAGTTCTCCCCAGTGTCCTGGCCAATATTCAACACTCAACCAACTGGACTTAAAGTATCCAGTTATTGTCTTATTGCTGCCTGTGAGAGCTTCTATGGGCAAACTGCCTGTCACGTTTCATACATTACAGTGACTGCACTTCAAAAGTACTTACTTAGCTGGAAAGCACTTTGGGACATCAGGTTTGAACAGTGCTAAATAAAAGCAAGTCTCTTTCTTTTCCTGTTTTTCTTCAGGTTTCCAGCATCTGCAGTGTTTTGTTGTTGAAAGTCATTAACATTGGGAAGCAAACCAACCTAAATTTTGGTGATCAGAGAGCAATGGCTGCCAAATACAAAGTGGCACTGGTGAACACTTCTCTCACAGGCCACATACATGTAAGTAAACACAACTGCTTTGTTACACACTGCTTGCCCAGGAAATGTTCACATACTTCACCTGTGCTTAGATTAGGATATTTTTAGAAGCAAAATATACTATATCACTAGGAAGGTTCCAAAGAAGAATCATATTTGACTTGAAATGTTAAATCTGTTTCTCTCTCCAGAGATGCTGCCAGGCCTGCTGAGCATTTCCAGTTTTTATTTTAGGTTTCCAGCATCTGCTGCTTTTATCATATTACATAACACCGACTGCTCCCTTTCTGACATTACACTAATACAGCATTGTGGTACTGAACAGTCTTTAATCTCAGTGCACACAACTAATTCTGTATTAGCATACCAGCATTATGGAAGTGAACTCAAAACAGCAATGGGCTAGATACAGTTAAATTGAAATAAATTGTGTCAATGTTTTTCTTCTCTCTCTCGAATCATTCATGCGCTACAAAATGAAGTTCTGATTTGCTCAGCTCCTGTTTCATGCAATGGTGCAGCAGTGACACATTCTCAGTTAGTAGCCCTCGTGTCTACGTGTATTGAAGAGTGCTGCACTGTGCAACAGAAGAGAATTATTACAGAAAACATGCCACAAATCCCTTGGGATCCCTGCAACATGAGGCCACCCCTCCTGTGTGAAGCATTCAATGCTTATTTGCTCAGTCTTGAATTAGTGATTAACATGTAGGAGAGGAGATGTGACTAACTATGAAAAACTTTGTGTTTGCTTTCAGCCAAACTGCTTTCCTTGGGGGTTGGGGGTTTGTTGTGTAATATGTGGTTTCGTTAAAGTGGGATTTCACAGACTTTCAATGGAATTTCCCTCTACCCCAGTTCAGCACATCCCTCAACAGACCTCACAAAAATTCAAACATTATCCATACAGAACGGAGTGTTTGATTATCCATAATGTTTCAATTTGGGCCGGGTATGATACCCAGAACTTCAATGACATGAAAACGCAAGAGGCCATTCTTTGTTTTAAAAGAAAACTGGCTAAATATTTGTAGCAGAGGAAAACAAAAGGCTATGGAGAAAGAGTAGGCCAGTGGACAAGTTTTGGTACGCTCTTCAATAAAGATGGCAAGACACAATGGGCAAATGGTCTCCTGTGCTGTGAACTTCTACTGTTCTATGACTGTCCCCGAGCTCAATGTTACAGTTTCTATGCACTGGCCCAACCAAGTTTGTCAGTCTTTCTAGATGATAAAGATTCCACAGGCAAATCCAATACTGATAGTTTATTGAGAAAACACAGTAAAATTAAACTGACATTTCCATGAATGAATGGAGAATTCACAGAGTCCTGCCATCTATTTCACACAATGCTAATAAGACTTTGGATTGAGGCTTTAAAAACTGGCAATAACATTCAACTGAAATTAATTGGATTCAATCTGGGAAAAAAATTGATAATGAAAACACAAACGCAGTCACACAGGAAACAGCCAAAATTCTATTTCACTAGGAAATTTCAGGTCAACCCACTGGGAGACAAATATTTGTATTCATAATACAGCAAGGTACACTTTAATGAGTGAGCTAGAAGCAATGTACCCATTAGAGTACAGAGTATATCAGTCTCAGTAGAGAGGGTATTTTACTTTGGTATTCCATTATAAAGGCCTGTTATAAAGGATGAGCTAGTGTGCAGGTTGCAGAGTGCCATCAGCACCCTTTGTACATCATTCTCTGCAACTGGCAGTATAAGCTCCTACCAGCAGTAACAAGGTCAAACTAAAGTTACTCTCCTGACAAATAAATCAAAGCTACACAAATGTGTGTCAACTGTGCAAAGCAACAGCTGTACAAGCATTCTACAGTCTAGCATTGCAATAAAAGCAAACTCACATTGAGTTACAGGTCACATTGTATGATACCTATGCATTCCACCCTTATGGTGAATGGGAGACAACTCTGTGTGAATATTACTTCATTTAGTCACACCCAAAATTAATTTTTTAGAACAAACTGTAACCTTGATAGGAAATGAAAAAAAAAGTTAGATTCAAATCAAATGAATTACACTGAAGTGCAGTGACTATTGGCTAAGTGTAGTTAAAAGCAGCAGCCATTTTGCACACAGCAATATCTTACCAGCTGCTTTGAGATGATTGACCAGTTAACTAGTTTTTTAAAAGCAAAATACTGCAGATTCTGGAAATCTGAAACAAAAGCAGAAAATGCTGGAAAAACTCAGCAGGTCTAACAGCATTTGTGAAGAGAGAAACAGAGTTAAGGTTTCAAGTCCGTCAAACTCGAAACGTTAACTCTGTTTTTCTCTTCCCAGATGCTGTTAGACCTGCTGAGTTTTTCCAGCATTTTCTGTTTTTGTAACTAGTTTTTTAGTTTGTTGTTGATCGAAAGGAATATTTGCTCTTTGGATTTTTAACATCTGCCAAGTCTTTGGTTTAATCTCCTACCTGAAGGAGAGCACCACTGTGCAGTACTTCCTTCAGTTAACAACTAGAGCGTACTATGTTCAAGTTTTTGAGTGGGTGGAGCAAGTCAAGAGACAAGTCAAGTAAATCAAGCTGACACTTGGAAGGGCATTGTATAACAGAAAACAAGTTTTACTGTAATGTCTGCGAGGGCACAAACAGTGCTGAGTGGGAATGTGAGTGAAGAGACTGCCCCCAACAGAGACTGACACTGCAGGATAACATTTTCTTTAATCTCCCAGAGCCCTGACACTATATGATAAGTACATGAGGGAGGAAGGAACAGAGGAGGAAAGAATAGAGGAAGATATGTTAATGGGGTTATGGTTGATGATGTAAAAAGAGTGGGAGGAGGCTTTGACCAGTTAGGCTGAATGGCCTGTTTCTGTGTAATTCTATTACATACAGCTCTTCCTTAACAGCCCTGTCCCCCATAACACCAACCCCACTTCACACACTATCTGCAGCAACAAACTCCTCTGTTGAGGAAAGCCAGGACAAGGCGCCACAATCTCAAAATTAGAGCCAGACCATTCAGCACACATTATGGGCAGTAGAAATATGGAGAACTCTTTCCCCTTCAAAAGGAAATGGATGACAGATGAATTAAATTTTCAAGAGAGAGAGAGAGAGAGACAGAGATAAGGGCATCAAGGGATATGAAACAAAGGTCAGTAAATGGAATTAAGATGGAGAACAGCAATGGTCTAACTGAATGGCAGAACAAGTTCAAGGATTTGAATAACCTATTCCTGTCCTAAAAAGCCTCCACAAACAAACACTAGCATGGTTGCCTGCTAAGAGGAGCTAGTCAAATATCTCCTCCACATAAAAGAAATTTATTTTTCAGTAGAACCTTCCACTTTAAAATCTCAGGATTGGCCGAGTCGCCAATGAAACAAACCTTCTGGCCTTCAAGCCCCAACATAGATATTTGGGTATGCAATCTAGGCTGAGACTCCACTGCAGCACTGAGGAAGTGCTGCAGTATCGGAGGTACCATCTTCCAAATCAAGTGTTAAACCAAGGCCCTTTTTGATCTCTAAGGTGGACGTAAAAGATTGCATAACACTATTTCAACAAAAGCAGGGGTTTACCCCCAGTGTCCTGGCCAATATATATGCCATGATCAAAATCAGAAAAACAGGTTATCACATTGCCGTTTGAGGGAGCTTGCAAACTGGCTGCCATGTTTCCTACATTACAACAGTGACTACACTTCAAAAATACTTAACTGGCTGTAAAGTACTTTGGGATGTCATGAGACCATGAAAAGCACTCTCGAATAATGAGGCTTTAAAAAAAAACTGTAGGAAAGGAATACCCTGTAGCAGTACACTATTAACACTGCACTGCAGCTTTGAATATATAACCCAGGAAACTGAATTCAGATTGGATTATACAGATTTAACTCAAAGGTAGAGCAGCTCTTCAGTCTAGCACCAGGAGGAAATCTTAAATTTTCAACTTGTGAATATTTTAATCCTCATCTGCTCAAACACTTTGTCATCAATGCCTGGAGTCAGCATGGCCCAAAAATTTCAATTTTGCCTTTCTCACCAAGATCCTGGCCACTGTTAGCATAGCTCCTCGACTCCAGAAATGAAACTGGGTTCCAGAGAAATAGCTTGGCTTCCAAAGCCAAAGATGAAACTTTAATCCTGTTTACTTATTTTATATTTTTGAGGCTGCTGTAATTCTCATTAATACCCAAAACCCAGAACTGTTCCTTTGTTGAACTAGTCAACAAAAAAAAACCAAATACAATGACCAAAATTTGCAGTATGAAATGGACACATTATTTTTCCCTCACTTCATTATTTTGCTTTCTCCCTGCTTTGCCCCTAGATAATTTTGCTGACAGAAAGCTTTCTTATTCAAGTTCTCCATGTTAAAATGACGAACTGACTGCAAACAGCAATGCAACTTGCCAAACTAAATCAAAAAAAGCTGTACATTCAATGAAACCACAGCACAATGCCTAACTCAAGGAATCCATCTGCAGGCATTACACAAAGTAGGGCATTGTTGGGATATTCTTATAATAACAAGGATGCAAAAAAAATCAGTGCTTTTTTAAAAAAGGCTCAGACAACTCGAAACTAAGTTTCTGTGGTACAAATGTTATCCTGATTAGTCACAGCTTCTATGGATCACTATTAGATTATGACAGGACTAATATTTAGCAATGACCTTAACTCCAACTGAATCTTGATTTTAGAATTTACCATGTCCTGGAAGCCAAATTTCATAAGAAAACACCATTATGTACAAATAATGCAAGCCAAAGTGGTTGCATTTTTTAAATTCTTTCATGTGATGTGGACATTGCTGGCAAGGCCAGCATGTGTTGTCTGTCCCTAATTGCCCTTGAACTGAGGGCTTACTAGGCCATTTCAGAAGGCAGTTAAGAGTTACTGCTGTGGATCTGGAGTCACATGTAGGCCAGACCAGGTAAGGATGGCAGATTCCCTTCCCTAAAGGACGTTAGTGAACCAGATGGGTTTTAATGCCAATCGACAATGGTTTCATGGTCATCATTACTGAAACTAGCTTTTCAATTCCAGATTCTTAATTGAATTTAAATTCCACCAGCTGCTATGGTGGGATTTGAACCCTTGTCCCCAGCTTGGGCCTCTGAATTACTCATCCAGTGATGTTACCACTAGGCACTTAGAAAGCAAAACCTTGTCAGGCCCAACAGTCTGCATTGCAAATGAACCCAAGTGATGTTAACTGAGAGGTTTTCACTCCCAATCGATTTATAACAAGAGCAGGTTGCCATCTAATAAGTGTGTTCATAGTTTATTTCAAAACTGAGTATCCTCACCAATTGAACCTAACTTATCTACTAGGACATATTAACAGTTCTTCACATGATAATCAATCTTTTTTTATACTGATTGAAAAAGCATGCTGCCTCCAGCATCAGAATTGCACAGTCAATTCTTGCATGGTTTCTTTACATTGGTGGATTAAGGGGGTCAAACTTGAATGATAAATAGCATCAGGTGCAGAGCTCACTCCATGTAACAGGTAAGGCCATGCAGGTTACACATTGTACATTTTGGAAATGCACAAGACCAAGCAAATGTGGAATGGGGATGATGAGGGGTCTTAAAGACAGAAAGAGAGGGGTTAAGGGTATATGGGGGGAAAGCAGAGAATACCATAAAGAGGGGAATGAAATTAATGGACAGAAAAGGGAGGAGGGGACAGGAAGGAGAAAAAAATTTGTATTTAAATCTCATCTTTCAGAACCTCAGTTTGTCCCATATTGCTTTGTAGCCAATTAAGTATTTTTTCAAGTTAGTTACTATTGTAACGTAGGAAACATAACAGCCAATTTGCACAAAGCAAGACCACCCCCCCCCTCAACCACCAGCAATGCGATAAACAAGCAGATCATCTGTTTTTAGTGATGTTGGTTGAGGGATTACTATTGACCTGCAAACCAGGGAGAATCCCCTGCTCTTCTTCAAAATAGTTCCATGCGATCTTTTACATTTACAAAGAGTAGACAGGGCCTCAGTTTAACATCCTTCCAAATGGTGGGCCCTCAAACAGTGCAACTCTCCCTCAGTACTCCACTTTGTCTCAGTCTACATTTGTGATCAAGTCTCTGAAGTGGGACTTTAACCCACAACCTTCTGATGCAGAGGCAAGAGTGCTACTGGTCCACAACTGACACTCTAATGAAAGTAAGGGAGAAGGGAGAGAATCTTTATCACTGATCAATCCTTAGTTAGGTAGACAGATCTTGAATTGTTATTGGTGCAATCAGTTGTTAAGGTGTTTTCAGTTCTGAATGAGATTCTTCTGCTCCCATGTAGTGTCAAAGGTGACATCTTCAGTCTAAAAGCAAAATATCATTTTGCTTCAGATCCCAACAAATTAGGTTTCCAATCCATGTACAGTAGATATTTCTTTTAAATTTCAGAATGCTTATAGGTTTTCCCTTTCTCTTCCTTCCCCCAACCCATGAATTTTCATCTTTCTCTCTCTCAGGTTAGCATTCAGCCTGTTGTCAAGCCCCTGTGAATGCACAGCTGTAACCAGCCCATAAGTCGATTGCCCAGGTCTGTGGAAAACTACTGTTCCTCATTTCATACAGCTCTACTGATGTTAATGTGCTCTCTTCTCTCCCTCACATACATCCCTAACAAACTGTAACACTTTTATTTTCTTGAAATATGTGCCTAAACATTTTGATCCCCTGCACATTTATTTTCCTACTGAGAATTTTAATTCTGACCCTTAATACTCAAAGTCACGGTCCAAGTCAGAACCTTCTGAAAAAGGGACCTCAGTGTAAAATTACAGCAAGAAGATAATTTAGATGCTCTGAGTAAAAACCAGATAAGTTACAATTACATCAATTCAAAAGGAAATATGTAGTTATGGTGTATAAATCAATACTTGCAAAAGCAACAGTATAATTCACATTAATTATAAAGACTTTACTTAAAAAACACGTCTGGTGCAGCTCATCTTATACCTTCCTGAAGTTATGTTTTATGCTTCTGCCATTATATCATATAGTTTGACCCCACCACCTCAGAGTGACCAGACCACCTGCTCGAATGGCTCAGTAAAGTCAATTGCGAACCAAGATGAGTAGCAGTTATGTGAGCTGATGCAACCTATTATTTACTTTTGGCCACACTTTGGTTCAAAGGAGAGGTGCAACCAAGGTAAATGGAATTTGAACCAGATTAACTAGTTTTCCATCTTATTACTGCTTGTGGGACTTTGCTGGTGCAGAATGCCTCCTGTGTTCATTATATAACTACGCACTCCAAATAGTATTCCATTTTTATGAAACATCTTGAGGTGTTTCAATGATTTAATAAGGTGCTACATAAATCCAAGTGTTCACTATTATATGCAGTGAAAATCCAGTTGTAAAGCACAAGCAAGTTGGCAATAAGACTCTCTCAGCTTCATGCTTCCAATACTGTTCTGGCTGAAAGCAAGGTCAAGTCTCTAAAGCAGCATTTTGAAATACCCAGCTTTCCAGTCTCCTCACCATGAAGCACTTACAGTTAAAGTAAAATGAGTAAGACAAAGAATGGCTTGCATCTAAATAGCAACCCTTCACCACCTGTGACATCCCAAAGCATTTCACAGCCATTGAAGTAATTTTGAAGTGTAGTCACTGTGGGAGATAGGCTGTTTTCACATCTATCAATTCCAGTCTGGAGCTACACACCAAACTAGCTGAAAGCTAACTTGTTCTCCCATATTTTCCCCCCTCCACTTTGATGCACCCCAGATCTACACTTATTCCTTTTTTAAAAAAAAAAATTAAATAAAAGATTTCTCTCCCTGCTCTTTTATCGACATTCAAGTCTCTGTGTAGGAGCAAGCTTTCTTCTCCAGCTGGGTTAAACTGCATACATAAAAGTAAAGATTCTGTCTTAAAAGTAACCAATTAAGTAATAATAAATACAGTCTGGACTAAGGGCTTCTTGCCAAACATGTTATGAATGAACTCAAGCGATATTGGTACACGATGCATTGGCTGACCTAGGTCTTGCAAGTTTCCTATCTCTTTCTTCCACACAGGTGCAACTTTTCAAACAGCACAGTGGAAAACTACACAAACTCAAACGCACAAGTGGAAATATTAACATGATTAACGAATTTAGTTTGAAAGAGCTGTATTTATATAATGCCCCATCACTGCATTCAGAAACATCTCTAATGCATTTGTTGTATTTTAACTTATCTGAAGTAGGGTCACGGATGTTATGTAGGCAACCAGCAGAGTAAGATCCCATAATCAGCGATGAAGTGGAATCAGCTGGTCTGGTTTTGGTAGCGTTGGTTGAGGGCAGAATGTTCGCCAGGGCAGGGAGAGAACTCCCTGAACATATCATCATGGGATCTTTAGCACCCACTTGAACCAGCAGATAGGACCTTGTTTTCAACAGCTCATCTGAAGGATGGCATGTCCAACACCGCAGCACCCCTTCGGGACTGTACTAAAATGTTAGCTTTGACTCGGGTAGGGGTTTGACCCCACAACTTTGTGACTCAAGATACAAGACTCCTATCAATAGAGCCAAGCTGAATCATTTGTGTGATCAAAAAAATTATGTAAAGTCATGTCAATAAACACAGCCATTCCACTTCTGCGAACATAGATTTATAATTAACTTAATCCTCAAATCTGAGATGTATTTTAAAAATTAGCAAAATGCCTGATTTTTCAACCAGGGGGGCATTTAAGAAAAGTGACCCAAAAAAAAGCTCCGTGAATGTATAACATGCTATGGCATGTTCAAGGCACAGTTAGACAGATTTTTGATAGACAAGGGAGTCAAGAGTTACGGACAGGAAAGTGGAATTGAGGTCACAACCAGGTCAGCCGTAGTCTTACTGAATGATGGAACAGGGCTTGAAGGGCCAAATGGCCTACTCCTGCTCCTAAATCCTACATTCCTATAAACTCAGTGAGATTGCAACTTGAATGGAAAAAAACTGAGGGGTAGGGGTGGGGGAGAAAAAAACACAAAATAAATTCCACAATGAAAGGAGGTGAATTAGTTAAAATTAGTTAAAAGCCAAATTATTTTGTGCTATCTACTGTTATGGCACAGCCAATGGTAAATGCTGAGTTGTTCAAATCCCAGGGGGAAACTTGAAACAACTATCACAACTAATTTTGCCAATTTGTATGTTTTGAGATGTGGGCTTTGAATTCAGTAGTAATAAGACCACTCAGTCTTATAGGTTTTTTTTTTACAAAACTAGATTAAATATTTATAAACAAGAAAAATGATTTTAAGCACATACATATGTCTACAAATTATTACGATAACGTCTAAATCCCCTAATTAATCTAATTCCCAGTTACACTTTCAATAAGGCAACAGTAAGGCACACAGATTTTAAAAGACCCAGGCAAAGAAACACGATACCCTGAACAATCCAATTCAAAGTGAGTTTTCTTAACTTCAGTTCATTGTAGACAGCAGCTTGAGGCATAGATGCTTAAGGCTTTTCATATACACACAGCCTTCGCTCCTTTCTACATATTTTCCCCTTTGAATGCAAATTCTCATTGTTTCACCATGTCTTTGGACTTTATCTTTCCGATAATAAAAATCTTTTAGTTCTAATTTTACCAGTAATCTTTGGGAAAAATAAACACTGTTTCTGAACTTCACCTGGCTAAGTGACACATTTCACCCCTCCTTTGAAAACAATTTAATCTAGTTTATTTAAAAATCCCCTTTTACACCTTACATTCTAAACTTCCCCCATGTTTACCTACTTAACATTTCAAACCTAGCTCATCTTCTAATACATCAAAGCCTTTAGATCAGCTGCCTTTAATCCAATTAAGTCTCTCTCTCACACATACATATATATAGACACAGATACCACTATTTCACAATAAATTCCAATAATATTATATCTTCCTGACACTACCTAGCCAGGAAAAGAGCTTTTGTCTACAATGCTCTAACTGGACCCTTCACACGCTTCTACATTCAATATTTTGCAGTTCAGCTTGTGGGTCTCCTCGGTCAGTACATCAGACCCCCACACTGCTGAAACTGACTCACTTATTCCAACAGCAGAACTGTTGACCTAGGAAACTTGGATCGCTCTGCTGTCGGAGCAGCATTTTCTTTCTTAAAAGTGCAGTCTCAAAGCATTTAAAACTTAACAGCAGGGAGTGGGGCTCTATGCCCACTGCTCTGCAGAGATTTCCATTAATTTCTTCAATATTCTGGTGGTTCTTCGGTTCCCTGTTTAAATGAGCTGATTTTATTTTCAAAGTAAAATGAACAATATTCAGAATCAATTTAGCCATTCATATTCCATAACAGTGATTACTGGTTTTAAACTATATAATTTCAGCACATAATACAGACATGCTCCATTACTTAAGTTGTTTTAAAGAGACTAGATGGGCCTTTATGTACGTAATCAATCCCATCATGTTTTAATTTCTATGCAACAATGCTAACTATAAGGGGAAACAAGAAATATAAAGCAGCCCTAAATCATTGGAGACAAGCCGGGGGAGGATAGCTTGCAAATTTAGACCCAGCTCCTTTTTAAATGAGGGTTTTTATCACTGAGAAGCTAAATTAAATTCACAAAAATAAGCAGTAATGCAACGTGGCTCGTCTCCATGGAGGGGGGGGGGGGCGGGTAGAAGTTCAACAATTCTCAAAATCTGAAGATGACAGAAAGCAGCCTTTCCTACTGCTGCAGATGGTGTGAAGTGACATCGCTGTGTGCAGCCAAGCCCAAATGGGCTGTGTGGGAAACGTGCAGTTTTTAACATCGCCCAGGGTCAGAAGGCGTGAACAGCACTTGAGGGGGAAAAAGTTGCCACGTACTCTACCTCCTCCAAAGACACCCCCCTCCCCCCCAACACCAGAACCCAGAATCGAACCTTGGGGAAACTCCTTCATACCCCAAAAAAAGTAGGTAACCGTTACACAGCATGCCACTGTTAGTATAATGTTGCAACATAAAAATGTTAAATTTACAATGTAATTTATATTAAATGCAAGAAAGAGCAAAATACAATAAACCTAACAAGCAGTTGAATACTTTTTCTTTCTCGTAATGATATGGTGGAAAAGTTTGCAAACTACCCCCCAATAACCAAGAAAAATAGTTCCCTGAAAATGCTAAGGCTGAGCTTACTAGCTAAGCGCGCTGCTGGAAGAAGCAAACTTTTTTTCCCCTTGAGTAGCTAGAAGTTATTTTAGTCATTTATTTGACATTTGGGACGAAGTTGCGACGACACGCGATGTTGGGGACGGGGAGTTCGAAGTGTAACTTCTTTGCGATCGCCAAACTATCCAAAAACAGTTTTATAAATGTTAAAAAAATTCTACTGACGTTGTTCCGAGAGGGACCAAACTCAACGGCACTACGAGGGAACCACGGCTGCTCAGCTACACCCCGAATTAGTGATTAAATAGTGACTAGAGCAAGGAGGGGCCGGAGAGAAAGTTTTGCGAGATTTACCTGCTTTAAGCGGTAGATACGTTGCTGTTTGAAGAGGGTACCGTGGGTGCGAGAGGCGAGCTAGGACAGAACACTCACTAATAGCTCACACAGAGCCTCTTCTGCATGAGACTGTGGGAGGGAGCTACTCACTCAGTCCAGCAATTAACCCTTTCACATGCTTTCCAATTTCCAAGAAAGGGAGAAAAATATTTTATGTGGGTCAGTGATGTGTTGTTCACAAGAATAAAAATAGAAAATATTGGAAATAATCAGCAGGTCTGGCAGCATCTATGGAGAGAGAAACAGAGTGACCCAGATTTTCATCCCCTGGTCCGGAGCGCAGAGTCAGTTGATTTTCAGGCACAGTGTTCTGGTCTGGGGTGCGGACTGAAATTAGGAGTCATGGCAGGCGACTCCGGAACAAATCCGCAGGCAGGCAGGTGGGCTGGGTGTAAAGCCTGCCTCTGTACCCCAGCACGATGTTTAAATAAAAAGAAACGAAAAACATTCCTCCAGACATACTCCCTGTGCTCCATCCATGCCAACCTATGACCCCCCACCCACGTCATGGCCCTCACACCCCCACACCAACTTAATGCCCCTCCCCACCCCATTGCCGACTTCATGCCCCCACCATCCGTTACCCTAACACCCTCCATGCCAACTCACCTAGTATCTTTGGACAGTTCCTTGACAGCTTTGACACTCCCCAGATAGTTTTGACAGATTTGACTGGTTTGACACTTCCTGGATAGCTCCTTAACATGTCCTGAAAGCTGGACATCTCCTGGACAGCTGGGCACCTCTTTTACAGCTTGACATTTCCAATGAGTTTGTGTGTAAAAAGTACATAATCATGTTCAGTTTTAACAATCCCAAAGAGTGCCTTATCTCTCCCAACGGTGTCCCAGAACCCTATCCAAAGGGGTACCTTAGCCCTCCAAAGGGATACCCTGGCTTTCCATAAGAATCCACCAAGTTCAGACCTCCTCTTACCTGCTCTAATCTGCACACTCTGGATTCCACACTCCTGTTCTTCCAAAATCCCAATTCTGTGGAGCCAGCTTGTAACTTAAATAGCCAGCAGCCTCCATGAATTGCACATGTGTGAGCCCTGGATGATTCCAGTCCCGCCCCTGCAAAGATGGGAACTGCTGGGTTCGGGGGCAGGACTTAGAAATTTTTGGCCATTTCCGGGATTTTCACTCTGACATGGCGAAAATCCAGGCCAGGATTAATGTTCCAGGTTGTTCACTCATCATCAGAACCGAAACATTAACTTCATTTTTCCCTCCACCAGCTGCTGGCAAACCTGCTGGGTATTTCCACCAGTTTCCATTTTTAATTTCAGATTTCAGCATCCGTAGTATTTTTCCCCCAAATACTTTTGCTGCAATTTGAACTGATTCCTACAAGTCACAAATGGGATGCTCGTGTGTGAATCCTATGTTTGTAGAGGTCCTTTGACAAGTTGATGGGCTGTCAGAGTTGGAATAACAGTCTGATCTGGTCAGGCAAGCCTGTTATATTTCCCTTCTGAATTATTGTATGGGTATGTGCTAGGTAATTTTAAAAAGGTGATGAAAATAGATTTCCTGGGTCTCAAATGAACATTAAAAATAGGAGCAGTAGACCATGCGGCTCTTTGAGCCCAGTGCACCATTCAATAAGATGATGGCTGATCTTGGGCTTCAACTCCATTTTCCTGCCCACTCCCCATATCCCTTATTCCCTTGAGACACCAAAACTCTGTCTATCCCAGCCTTAAATGTATTGGACAGAGAAGCATCCATAACTCTCTGGGGTAGAGAATTTCAAAGATTCAATACCCTTTGAGTGAAGAAATGTCTCCTCATCTCAGTCCTAAATGATTGGCTCCTTATCCTGAGACGCTGCCCCATGTTTTAAATTCCCCAACCAGTGGAAGCAAACTCTCAAATGGCATGAAGTTTGGCTCAGTTGGATGCCCTCTTCCCTTTAAGCCAGACAGCAGCTGGGGTTTCTGTGATTTTTTAAACATATGCAGCAGAAAATTGGTTAAAAACAACAGGCAGGCCTACCGAGAGATATATAAAAATAAGTATTAATGAGAATCAAGAAATAGCAAAGGTATTCAATTAAATATTCAGTCTTCATAAATTAATCTGTAAACAAATTTTAGTTCAAGAATCTGCAGCATACCTAAACATCAGTATTGCACATGTAATGAAAGAGTTAAATCCACACACTGCACAAGGAACAGAAAGAATATTCCAGAATCCTTCAGGAAATCACAAAGGAAGCAGACGAGGTCTGCTTAAGGTCTGGCAAATACTTTTAAGAAGTACTTCAAAAACTCAAAAAATGGAAGATAGATGGATGTTACGCCAATATTCATAAGAACAAATGAAGCACAAAGTTAATTCTAGCCCAACACCAAAATAGGAGAAATGTTCAAAAGTTTTAATGGAATGCTCTCGATTTAAATCTAAGGAGCAAAAGGAATCAATGCAGACTTAGAAGCAACAGGCTATGTATTACATAATTTGTTAATTCTTTCCGAAGGTAATTTAAGTTAATAAACTGGGAATATTATATTATTTTAGGTTTTCAGAAGGTAGTAAGATTCTTAAAATGAGCTTCTAAAACTTTCAAAGCTTCTGGAAGCAACGGAAAATTAGCTTATTCAGCTGGAAACTGGCTTTAAATAGAAAGCAGAAGGTGGTGGATAAACAGAAAACAAAACTCTGAGGACCAGTCCAGTTTCACTAGGTACTGTGCTTTTCACAGGGCACAGAGCTATTCACATCTATACTATTTAATATATTGGAAACAAGTGTACACAGCTATTTCAGATGTTATCTGGTATTATTGACTCAAAACCATTAAAATGCTGGATGATTCTTACCTGAAACCCGAAATTGAAAAGCACATTCCCAATTGAGAATTTCTCTGAGCAAACAACAATCCAACCCAGAGTGGTCTGCACCAGGGATTATTCAACAATCGCCCGGCTTACTGTGAGCAATGCCAAAGGCAGTCCTGGTAGTTATGGAAAGCAGGGGAAGGACAGGGGCTTCTTGGAAGATTATAAGGTTATGTGACTAAGTGACCCAGTATTAAATAGACGGACACAGGTCACACAAAGAGCCCCAAATTAATGGGCTAAGGAATGGTGGACAGACTTTATGTACTACATGAGTGCATGTACTATTTTACATGAGCCGATGGTAAGATTGGATGGAGCATTTTGGGGAATGGGGCACCTTAACCTCGAGTTACTATTAGTAAGTCAGGTACAACAAAACATTCTGTATCCTGGAGTACCCATTAGACATGGAAACTTCCAGCTATGCGTCATGAATTTTTAAAATTAATTCACAGGATCTGGGCATTGCTGTCAAGGCCAGTATTTATCATTCATTCCTAATTGTCTTTCAGATGGTGGTGGTGATACAGATTAATGGAAAGAGAGATTGGGTCAAGCATTTTAGAGCACTGGGCATCTTGACCTCAAATTAAAATGGTTAATTAAATACAACTAAAAGTTTGCATCACGTGCTGTGCCCATTAGTCACGGGCAGCTTCCAGTTAGCTAGCAGGAATCATGTACCAGTATTTCTTTACCTGGGCACACACCAGAGATCAAAACTATAATAAGCAACAACTTGTACAGCACTTTTTAGGCTTAAGGTCTTTCAAAGCATTTCACATGACTGTTACCAGACAAAAACTGACACCGAGCCAAAGGAGACATCATGTGACCAAAACGTGGGTCAGATAGATTTTAAGGAGTGTCTTAAAGGAGAGGCAGCAAGGTTTAAGGAGCAATTTCCAGAGTTTAGAGTCTAGACAGCAGACGGACTGGCGAAGAAATATGGGCTGCACGAGAGGGTAGAATTGGACCAGCGCAGTGTTCTGAGTGTTGTAGAGCTGGAGGAAGCTCCAAGGATGGGAGGAGGTGCAGCATGAAGGGATTTAAACAGCAGAAATAAATTTTGGCCAGTTCATTGGGTGAACTTCACTTCCCTTCGTCCAATAGTACCATGAGATCTTTTATGGCCACCTTAGTGGTGAACAGGGCAACATTTGAAAGATGGCATTTCCAGCATCACAGCACTCAATCCAGGCTGACATCTCAGTGTGGTTTCTGGAGTAGTGTTTAAACCCAAAGACCTCTGGTTCTGATGAATGGGAGATAGCAATAAGCCAAAAGAATCAAGGCTGTTATTGAAGAGCTGAAATCCCTCGGGGTGTTCCACATTACTAATTACTTTCTATTGTACACCAGAGGAACCAGGAGGAGAAAGAAAGCAGGAATTAAATGGCGAAGACTAAGCAGACAGCCCACAAACCCACTGGGGGTAAAGTTCCCCGCAAATAGCTGGCCACCAAGGCACCCCAGCTATCAGTGGCATGAAGAAGCCGCACTGCTACCAACCCGGTACCATGGCTCTGCGGGAGATCTGCCACTACTACAAATCCACCGAGCTGCTGATCCACAAACTGCCCTTCCAGCGCCTGCTGTAGGAGATCAAGACTGACCAACCTGCGCTTCCAGAGCTTGGCCGTCATGGCCCTGCAGGAGGACAGCGAGGCTTACCTGGTGGGGCTCTTCAGGGACACCAGCCTGTGTGCTATCCACGCCAAGCAGGTCACCATCATGCCCAAGGATATCCACCTGGCCCGACGGATCTGGGGAGAGCGGGCCTGAGCTAAAAGAACCCATTCCCACCCTTCCCCCTGGCAAAAAATATAACTACTATTGTGGCACAGGGTTAGTATGTTAGCATCATCAAGCAGCAAACATGAGAAAAGACCAGCAATCCTCACCCTATCCATGCTACACTCCCCGAACTAATAATCCTTAAAACTAATTTATGGGGAGGCAAAAAAAACACAATCCGTAGCCAGAAAATCTCTGGGAAATACCTCAACTCCCTAAGGCAACTGTGACAGGGCCCTGAACCGTGTCCGGCCCATCTCCCGCGCATCCGCCCTCACACCTTCTCTCCCTCACAGAGCCTTGATAGGGTCCCCCTTATCCTCACTTATCATCCCACCAGCCTCCGCATTCAAAGGATCATCCTCCATCATTTCCGCCAAATCCAGCATGATGCCACCACCAAACACATCTTCCCTTCACCCACCCTGGCGGCATTCCGCAGGGATCGTTCCCTCCGGGACACCCTGGTCCACTCCTCCATCACCCCCTACACCTCAACCCCCTCCCACGGCACCTTCCCATGCAACTGCAGAAGATGCAACACCTGACCCTTTACTTCCCCTCTCCTCACCGTCCAAGGGCCCAAACACTCCTTTCAAGTGAAGCAGCATTTCACTTGCACTTAATTTAGTCTGCTGCATTCGCTGCTCCCAATGCGGTTTCCTCTACATTGGAGAGACCAAATGCAGAATGGGCGACCGCTTTGCAGAACACCTTCGGTCTATCCGTAAGCATGACCCAGACCTCCCTGTCGCTTGCCATTTCAACACTCCACCCTGCTCTCATGCCCATATGTCTGTCCTTGGCCTGCTGCACTGTTCCAGTGAAGCTCAACGCAAACTAGAGGAACAGCACCTCATCTTCCGACTAGGCACTTTACAGCCTTCCGGACTGAATATTAAGTTCAACAATTTTTATCACATGAACTCTCTCTCCATCCCCACTCCCTTTCCGATCCCCCTTTTTTCCAATAATAATAATATCCACCTATTTTCATTATTTTTAAATGTATTGCCATCCATTGTTTTATCTCTACCTTTTAGCCTATTTTGATATTTTGATCCCTTCCCCCCACCCCACCCCCACTAGGGCTATCTGTACCTTGCTCGTCCTGCTTTCTACCCTTAATGTCACCTATTAGCACATTCCTTAGATAATATCACTACCTTCAACACCTCTTTGTCCCTTTGTCTATGACATCTATTGGCAATCTCCACCTATCACTGGCCCTCTATCCAGCTCTACCTGTCCCACCCTCCTTAAACCAGCTTATATTTCACCTCTTTTCCTTAGTTCTGTTGAAGAGTCATACGGACTCGAAACGTTAACTGTCTTCCTCTCCACAGATGCTGTCAGACCTGCTGAGTTTTTCCAGGTATTTTTATTTTTTTTTTGGATTTCCAGCATCTGCAGTTTTTTGCTTTTATCTGAGCAAACTCCAGGTTGGCCATAACCCTCCACTAACAGATGCAACTAACCTCATGTGCCCTGAATATATTTACATGTAGATAGCCATCCCTCTGCTTCGATCCAGGCACAACATCATTATGCTTTATTCTAGTACAAATGCAAAATAACGCAGAGGTTAGAAATCTACATAAAAATAGAAAATACTGGAAATACTCAGCAGGTCAGGCAGCATTAGAGGTCAAAGAAACAGAGTTAACATTTCGGGTTAGTGTCAGAGTAGTTCTGATGAAAGGTCATCAACCTGCAACATTAACCCTGTTTCTCCCTCTGCAGATGCCGTCTGACCTGCTAAGCATTGCCATTGTTTTCCATTTTTCCATGCTCTTATTCAGGTTACCTCTGCCAATGTTCTGTTTCTGTCATTATCTCACTGCCACCTGTATTATTGTTCTGCCAAGACACAAAGGACATTTTTTTTAGCAAAATCCATTATATTTTTCAAGAATGTTTCAGGGTAGGATTCATGGTGTAGCATAGCCATGCCAATGATAGGGGCGAGTATGAAAGTCAGCCAAACTCTTTCAAACGGGAAACAAAAGTTTGGTCACGTTTCAGAATATGATGCAATGCAAGACCACAAAATACGCACTGTTTTAAATTAGAAAGATTACATTTCATTATATGGTGGGAGGCAAAAAATTAGAAGTTTTAGCATGCAACAAGCAAACAAGATTGGGAGGGTAGTGAACAGCATGAATAATTGGGTAGGGTACAGACAGAAATTCTATCTTCAAGGAAGCATTTCCAGCACAAGCAGTCTCTTAGAATTGGAGCCTGTGAAACAATGACACAATCCACCAGATTTTGCTGCAGATCTTTATCTTGTTGTGGCACCTGTTAGAGAACTGCTTTATTAGGGTTCCCCTCACACTTTCACACCCCTTTTTACTTCTTCTCACAGTGTCTTATATTAAATTCCCGAGCAAAGGATAGAACTAGAACCACGACACATTTTTATAAGCATTTATTTACAGAGATGCAGATTACAAACATGCACCTCCTAACCCAACAACCACCTGTTTCAGTCTGTTCCTATTTATAAAAGCACAAGTGAATCTCCAGTTATGCCGACCACCTGTATACAATTAAGCACAATTAATATACAACTGGCATCTTATGCCAGTGACAAGCACAGCCTGAATATATGGCTGCAATCACAAGACCTTTTGGAAAGCTGTCAGCACTGTCACCAATGGAAATATGACAACTTAAATTAAACAACTGTGTTATACAGAAAGGCACTCCTGGGGGTTTCATAGGGCACAAGGAAAAACAAACACCAAGGCAGAGAAGGTAAAAAATACGGCAAAGGTTGCCTTTTTATATTTAAAAGTCCAGCCGATGATAGGAGAGCTGCAGATTCTCACCTGAAATCTCTGATATAATTATGTCTTGGTACAATGATAAATTATGGAGGTCTTGTAACACAGTAGGTAGCATCCCTGCCTCTAAGCCAGAAGCTCCAGGTTCAAGTCCCACCCCAGGACTTGATGCCTGAGGAAGATGCATTTTTAACGTGGCCAAACAGGTTGAGTATCATCCTGCAAATCCTTCCAACACACGCCAATGGCAGGCGGTAAGAGTGGGAGAGATTCCTGATCAGCCATGTGATGGAAAGGAATTGGAGCCTCTAGTCATAGCTCCGGACTACAACAGGCATTCAAAAAGTACATGTTGCCACAGCAACCCGGGCTCCCTGAGTGAACTGTAACATACACCACATTATGATAAATGGCAAGGAAAAGTTGCAAAGCAAATGGGCTGGACACTAAATCCGACCTCCCAACCCGTCAGTGATCACCCATTTAGATTCTGGACCTCTTACTCTCTCATCTTGCATCCTTGTTAGTAGTGATCATGAGCCTTAATTCCATCAAACCCTAACCACACCTTTAACACCTTACCACGGAGTAAAATTGATTTTTAAAAATTCTTTCACAAGATGTGGCTAGGCCAGCATTTTTATTGCCTATCCCTAATTGCCCTTGAGAAGGTGCCTTCTTGAACCACTGCAGTCCATGTGGTGAAGTACACCCACAGGGCTGTTAGGGAGGGCGACAGTGAAGGAGTGGCGATATATTTCCAGGTCAGGATGGTGAGTTACGTGGAGGGAACTTGCCAGGGGTGGTGGTGTTCCCATGCCTCTGCTGCCCTTGTCCTTCTAGGTGGTAGAGGTCGTGGGTATAGAAGGTGCTGTCGAAAGAGCCTTGGCGAGTTGCTGCAGCACATCTTGTAGATGGTACACGCTGCTGCCACTGTGCATCGGTGAATGGGGTCCAATCAAGCGGGCTGCTTTGTCCTAGATTGTGTCAAGCTTCTTGAGTGTTGTTGGAACTGCACTCATCCAGGCAAGTGGAGAGTATTCCATCACAGTCCTGACTTGTACCTTGTTGATAGTGGACAGGCTTTGGGGAGTCAGGAAATGAGTTACTCTCTGCAGAATTCTGACCTGCTCTTGTAACCACAGTATTATATGGTTAACCAAGTTCAGTTTCTGGTCACTGGCAGCCCCCTTGATGTTGATAGTAGGGGATTCAGTGGTGGTAATGCCATTGAATGTCAAGGGGAGAAGATTGGATACTCTCTTGTTGAAGATGGTCATTGTACTTGTGTGGCATAAATGTTATTTGCTGCTTATGAGCCCAAACTGGAATGTTGTCCAGGTCTTGCTGCATATAGGCACAGACTGCTTCAGTATCTGAGGAGTTGCTAATGGTGCTGAACATTGTGCAATCTTCAGCGAACATCCCCACTTCTGACCTTATAATGGAGATGGTGATTGGTGAAGCAGCTGAAGATGATTGGCCCTAGGACACTACCCTGAGGAACTACTGCAGTGATGTTCTGGGACTGAGATGATTGACCCCCGACAACCAGAACCATTTGTGCTAGGTATCACTCAGTGGATAGTTTTCCCCTGAATTCCATTGACTCTTAATTTTGCTAGGGCTCCTTGATGCCACCACTTGGTCAAATGCTCTCTTGATGTAAAGGGCAGTCATTCACCTCACCTGCGTATATGCTCTGGAGTTTAGAAGATTGAGTGATGAACTCTGAACTGAAAATTCTTCAGAGGGCTTGACAGGGTTAATGCTGAGAAGTTATTTCCCCTAGCCGGAGAGTCTAGACCAAGTGGTCAGATAAGGATGAGGGGTCAGCCATTTAGAACTGATATGGGGAGAATTCTTTTCACTCGGAGGGTTGTGAAACTTTAAGAATCCTCAGAAGGTTGTGCATGCTCAGTCCTAAATGATCTCAAGGCTGAGACTGATAGAATTCTGTGCACTAAGGGAGTTAAGGGGTAGGGTGAGAAAGTGGAATTGATGCAAAATTTCAACTAAGATCTTACTGAATGGCAGAGCAGGCTCGAGGGGCCAAAGGTCCACTCCTGCTCCTATTTCTTATGTTCTTACTCCCTCTCCCATTGGACCTTTCACTTGATAGGTCCCCTCTTTGTGCAGGGGGGGATTACTGAGTTGGCAAACAGCATAGTTAAAAAATTTTTATACACAGTGATGTTACACAAATATACATTAACACCAAGTGCCTGGAACAAACTAAAGAACGTAAGTTAGCCCAGTGCTCAGAAACAAGATAATAGGATTGTTTTGGTAAGGGAACTTGTATGTCACTGACAGTGGTGACAAAATCTGACACCTGTGGGGTATTTAATGTTTAGTCATAGTTTACGGCAACGTAGAGAGGTCATCCTCAGAACTGATTTTAAATTCTTAAGTGGCAGTATAATTCTGATCTTCTGTAGTTTATCTCTATGGCAGGATAGGTGTCGAACAAGCTGCACCATGTCTCTTGGTATGGCACACTGGGTGTGCAAACAGAGGGATGCAGAACCTGATTTGAAATTGGAAAAATCAGAATGAAGAATTGAGAGGATAAATTTCTCAAAACTGAATGAGAATTTATTTTTATTCATTCACGGGATGTGGGCTTCGCTGGCTAGGCCAGCATTTAATGCCTATCCCTAGTTGCCCTTGAGAAGTTGGTGGTGAGCTGCCTTCTTGAACCGCTGCAGTCCATGTGGTGTAGGTACACCCACAGTGCTGTTAGGGAGAGGGTTCCAGGATTTTGACCCAGCGACAGTGAAGGAACGGCGATATATTTCCAAGTCAGGATGGTGAGTGACTTGGGGGGTGGGGGGAGACTTGCAGGTGGTGGTGTTCCCATCTATCTGCTGCTTTTCTCCTTCTAGTTGGTAGTGGGTTTGGATTGTGCTGTCTGAGGAGCCTTGGCCAATTCTTACGGTGCATCTTGTAGATGGTACACACGGTTGCTACTGTGCGTCAGTGGGTGGAGGGAGTGAATGTTTGTGGACGTGGTGCCAATCAAGCAGCTGCTTTGTGCTGGACAGTGACCAGCTTCTTGAGTGTTGTGGGAGCTGCACTTAACCAGGCAAGTGGGGGATATTCCCACTCCTAACATCTAAAATAAATCTAAAAAGATGAAAACAAATTTCTCAATCTTCCAACTGGAGTTAATTGGACAACTTGTTTATATTCTCTTCCCCGTCTCCTAACTGTTATACCTATTTTGTGACAGTTTTGTATTGGTTGTTCACTGTGCAGTAGAAGAGGAGGGGGGAAAGTTCTGGTAAATCCTACCTCGGCCTTGTCTCTGTGGCTCAATCCTTCTCCCTCACTGGGGCCTCCTCTGGCCTCAGCCCCCGCTCACTTCACTGTCACACTGCAGCCCAGAGAGGCGGGCCTCCACCCTTCTGTCGCCTCCCTCCCTCGGCCCAAAGGCAGGCCCCGCCAGCTCGACTCCCCTTTCCCTGGGCCCACCTCCTCCCCTTTCGTCCTGGACGTGCCGCTTCTCACATATTCCACTATCCTCAGCCAACAGCGGCCAACATGACCTCCGAGCGTCGGGGGGCGCTGCGGGTGGACATCCGGCACTCCCAGTGCCAACGCCGCTCACTATGGCCTCCGAGCACCGGGGGGCGCTGACAGGCAGCGCTCCTCCGCTCCCAGTGTTATTGATCTTAATGACCTCCGATCATCGAGGCGCTGTGAACGCGCAGATGACCACAATTGGAATGATATTAATGAACCCAACGGTACCCACTTATTTCAACAATATGACGTCGCAGGTTCCTTATAGTTGCTTTACTATTTTAGATGGCTCGATGTTTAGAGGGATTTGTGGATTTTAGTCTAGGGGAACCCATCTTGTTCTCCCCTCCCTCTCGTTGACAGGCAGCGGGGATAAGGGGGCTCGGCGTTGCCCCGGGAAACGGCTCCGGCTCCGGCTCCTCTCGGCGGCTCCGAGGCTGAAACGGAGACATTGCGGGGGATCCGAGGGCGGTGAGGAGTTGGTTTTTCTTTTAAATAAAGCGGCCTTGGGCAAATGGTGACCCCCTGGACCGCATTGAGGATCTCCTACCATCCCCCCCCCCCCCCACCAAACCAAACACACCGAGGCCTTTGCGCTGTCTGTTCCAGTGTCTGTCCCACTGTCCTGTCTGTTCCAGTGTCTATCCCACTGTCCTGTCTGTTCCAGTGTCTATCCCGCTGTCCTGTCTGTTCCAGTGTCTGTCCCACTGTCCTGTCTGTTCCAGTGTCTGTCCCACTGTCCTGTCTGTTCCAGTGTCTATCCCACTGTCCTGTCTGTTCCAGTGTCTATCCCACTGTCCTGTCTGTTCCAGTGTCTGTCCCACTGTCCTGTCTGTTCCAGTGTCTATCCCACTGTCCTGTCTGTTCCAGTGTCTGTCCCACTGTCCTGTCTGTTCCAGTGTCTATCCCGCTGTCCTGTCTGTTCCAGTGTCTGTCCCGCTGTCCTGTCTGTTCCAGTGTCTGTCCCACTGTCCTGTCTGTTCCAGTGTCTGTCCCACTGTCCTGTCTGTTCCAGTGTCTGTCCCACTGTCCTGTCTGTTCCAGTGTCTGTCCCACTGTCCTGTCTGTTCCAGTGTCTGTCCCACTGTCCTGTCTGTTCCAGTGTCTATCCCGCTGTCCTGTCTGTTCCAGTGTCTGTCCCGCTGTCCTGTCTGTTCCAGTGTCTGTCCCACTGTCCTGTCTGTTCCAGTGTCTGTCCCGCTGTCCTGTCTGTTCCAGTGTCTATCCCACTGTCCTGTCTGTTCCAGTGTCTGTCCCACTGTCCTGTCTGTTCCAGTGTCTGTCCCGCTGTCCTGTCTGTTCCAGTGTCTGTCCCGCTGTCCTGTCTGTTCCAGTGTCTGTCCCACTGTCCTGTCTGTTCCAGTGTCTGTCCCACTGTCCTGTCTGTTCCAGTGTCTGTCCCGCTGTCCTGTCTGTTCCAGTGTCTGTCCCACTGTCCTGTCTGTTCCAGTGTCTGTCCCACTGTCCTGTCTGTTCCAGTGTCTATCCCACTGTCCTGTCTGTTCCAGTGTCTGTCCCACTGTCCTGTCTGTTCCAGTGTCTATCCCGCTGTCCTGTCTGTTCCAGTGTCTGTCCCACTGTCCTGTCTGTTCCAGTGTCTATCCCACTGTCCTGTCTGTTCCAGTGTCTGTCCCACTGTCCTGTCTGTTCCAGTGTCTATCCCGCTGTCCTGTCTGTTCCAGTGTCTATCCCACTGTCCTGTCTGTTCCAGTGTCTGTCCCACTGTCCTGTCTGTTCCAGTGTCTGTCCCACTGTCCTGTCTGTTCCAGTGTCTGTCCCACTGTCCTGTCTGTTCCAGTGTCTATCCCGCTGTCCTGTCTGTTCCAGTGTCTGTCCCGCTGTCCTGTCTGTTCCAGTGTCTGTCCCACTGTCCTGTCTGTTCCAGTGTCTATCCAACTGTCCTGTCTGTTCCAGTGTCTGTCCCACTGTCCTGTCTGTTCCAGTGTCTATCCCGCTGTCCTGTCTGTTCCAGTGTCTGTCCCACTGTCCTGTCTGTTCCAGTGTCTGTCCCACTGTCCTGTCTGTTCCAGTGTCTGTCCCACTGTCCTGTCTGTTCCAGTGTCTGTCCCACTGTCCTGTCTGTTCCAGTGTCTGTCCCACTGTCCTGTCTGTTCCAGTGTCTGTCCCACTGTCCTGTCTGTTCCAGTGTCTGTCCCACTGTCCTGTCTGTTCCAGTGTCTGTCCCACTGTCCTGTCTGTTCCAGTGTCTATCCCACTGTCCTGTCTGTTCCAGTGTCTATCCCACTGTCCTGTCTGTTCCAGTGTCTGTCCCACTGTCCTGTCTGTTCCAGTGTCTGTCCCACTGTCCTGTCTGTTCCAGTGTCTGTCCCACTGTCCTGTCTGTTCCAGTGTCTGTCCCACTGTCCTGTCTGTTCCAGTGTCTATCCCACTGTCCTGTCTGTTCCCAGTGTCTGTCCCACTGTCCTGTCTGTTCCAGTGTCTGTCCCACTGTCCTGTCTGTTCCAGTGTCTATCCCACTGTCCTGTCTGTTCCAGTGTCTGTCCCACTGTCCTGTCTGTTCCAGTGTCTGTCCCACTGTCCTGTCTGTTCCAGTGTCTGTCCCACTGTCCTGTCTGTTCCAGTGTCTGTCCCACTGTCCTGTCTGTTCCAGTGTCTATCCCACTGTCCTGTCTGTTCCAGTGTCTGTCCCACTGTCCTGTCTGTTCCAGTGTCTGTCCCACTGTCCTGTCTGTTCCCAGTGTCTGTCCCACTGTCCTGTCTGTTCCAGTGTCTGTCCCACTGTCCTGTCTGTTCCAGTGTCTGTCCCACTGTCCTGTCTGTTCCAGTGTCTGTCCCACTGTCCTGTCTGTTCCAGTGTCTGTCCCACTGTCCTGTCTGTTCCAGTGTCTGTCCCACTGTCCTGTCTGTTCCAGTGTCTGTCCCACTGTCCTGTCTGTTCCAGTGTCTGTCCCACTGTCCTGTCTGTTCCAGTGTCTGTCCCACTGTCCTGTCTGTTCCAGTGTCTGTCCCACTGTCCTGTCTGTTCCAGTGTCTGTCCCACTGTCCTGTCTGTTCCAGTGTCTGTCCCACTGTCCTGTCTGTTCCAGTGTCTGTCCCACTGTCCTGTCTGTTCCAGTGTCTGTCCCACTGTCCTGTCTGTTCCAGTGTCTGTCCCACTGTCCTGTCTGTTCCAGTGTCTGTCCCACTGTCCTGTCTGTTCCAGTGTCTGTCCCACTGTCCTGTCTGTTCCAGTGTCTGTCCCACTGTCCTGTCTGTTCCAGTGTCTGTCCCACTGTCTGTCCCACTGTCCTGTCTGTTCCAGTGTCTGTCCCACTGTCCTGTCTGTTCCAGTGTCTGTCCCACTGTCCTGTCTGTTCCAGTGTCTGTCCCACTGTCCTGTCTGTTCCAGTGTCTGTCCCACTGTCCTGTCTGTTCCAGTGTCTGTCCCACTGTCCTGTCTGTTCCAGTGTCTATCCCACTGTCCTGTCTGTTCCAGTGTCTATCCCACTGTCCTGTCTGTTCCAGTGTCTGTCCCACTGTCCTGTCTGTTCCAGTGTCTGTCCCACTGTCCTGTCTGTTCCAGTGTCTGTCCCACTGTCCTGTCTGTTCCAGTGTCTGTCCCACTGTCCTGTCTGTTCCAGTGTCTGTCCCACTGTCCTGTCTGTTCCAGTGTCTGTCCCACTGTCCTGTCTGTTCCAGTGTCTGTCCCACTGTCCTGTCTGTTCCAGTGTCTGTCCCACTGTCCTGTCTGTTCCAGTGTCTGTCCCACTGTCCTGTCTGTTCCAGTGTCTGTCCCACTGTCCTGTCTGTTCCAGTGTCTGTCCCACTGTCCTGTCTGTTCCAGTGTCTGTCCCACTGTCCTGTCTGTTCCAGTGTCTGTCCCACTGTCCTGTCTGTTCCAGTGTCTGTCCCACTGTCTGTCCCACTGTCCTGTCTGTTCCAGTGTCTGTCCCACTGTCCTGTCTGTTCCAGTGTCTGTCCCATTGTCCTGTCTGTTCCAGTGTCTGTCCCACTGTCCTGTCTGTTCCAGTGTCTGTCCCACTGTCCTGTCTGTCCCAGTGTCTGTCCCACTGTCCTGTCTGTCCCAGTGTCTGTCCCACTGTCCTGTCTGTTCCAGTGTCTGTCCCACTGTCCTGTCTGTTCCAGTGTCTGTCCCACTGTCCTGTCTGTTCCAGTGTCTGTCCCACTGTCCTGTCTGTTCCAGTGTCTGTCCCACTGTCCTGTCTGTTCCAGTGTCTGTCCCACTGTCCTGTCTGTTCCAGTGTCTGTCCCACTGTCCTGTCTGTTCCAGTGTCTGTCCCACTGTCCTGTCTGTTCCAGTGTCTGTCCCACTGTCCTGTCTGTTCCAGTGTCTGTCCCACTGTCCTGTCTGTTCCAGTGTCTGTCCCACTGTCCTGTCTGTTCCAGTGTCTGTCCCACTGTCCTGTCTGTTCCAGTGTCTGTCCCACTGTCCTGTCTGTTCCAGTGTCTGTCCCACTGTCCTGTCTGTTCCAGTGTCTGTCCCACTGTCCTGTCTGTTCCAGTGTCTGTCCCACTGTCCTGTCTGTTCCAGTGTCTGTCCCACTGTCCTGTCTGTTCCAGTGTCTGTCCCACTGTCCTGTCTGTTCCAGTGTCCTGTCTGTCCCACTGTCTGTCCCACTGTCCTGTCTGTCCCAGTGTCTGTCCCACTGTCCTGTCTGTCCCAGTGTCTGTCCCACTGTCCTGTCTGTTCCAGTGTCTGTCCCACTGTCCTGTCTGTTCCAGTGTCTGTCCCACTGTCCTGTCTGTTCCAGTGTCTGTCCCACTGTCCTGTCTGTTCCAGTGTCTGTCCCACTGTCCTGTCTGTTCCAGTGTCTGTCCCACTGTCCTGTCTGTTCCAGTGTCTGTCCCACTGTCCTGTCTGTTCCAGTGTCTGTCCCACTGTCCTGTCTGTTCCAGTGTCTGTCCCACTGTCCTGTCTGTTCCAGTGTCTGTCCCACTGTCCTGTCTGTTCCAGTGTCTGTCCCACTGTCCTGTCTGTTCCAGTGTCTGTCCCACTGTCCTGTCTGTCCCACTGTCTGTCCCACTGTCCTGTCTGTCCCACTGTCTGTCCCACTGTCCTGTCTGTCCCACTGTCTGTCCCGCTGTCCTGTCTGTTCCAGTGTCTGTTCCGCTGTCCTGTCTGTTCCGCTGTCCTGTCTGTTCCGCTGTCCTGTCTGTTCCGCTGTCCTGTCTGTTCCGCTGTCCTGTCTGTTCCGCTGTCCTGTCTGTTCCGCTGTCCTGTCTGTTCCGCTGTCCTGTCTGTTCCAGTGTCTGTTCCGCTGTCCTGTCGGTTCCGCTGTCCTGTCGGTTCCGCTGTCCTGTCGGTTCCGCTGTCCTGTCGGTTCCGCTGTCCTGTCTGTTCCGCTGTCCTGTCTGTCCCGCTGTCCTGTCTGTCCCGCTGTCCTGTCTGTCCCGCTGTCCTGTCTGTCCCGCTGTCCTGTCTGTCCCGCTGTCCTGTCTGTCCCGCTGTCCTGTCTGTCCCGCTGTCCTGTCTGTCCCGCTGTCCTGTCTGTCCCGCTGTCCTGTCTGTCCCGCTGTCCTGTCTGTCCCGCTGTCCTGTCTGTCCCGCTGTCCTGTCTGTCCCGCTGTCCTGTCTGTCCCGCTGTCCTGTCTGTCCCGCTGTCCTGTCTGTCCCGCTGTCCTGTCTGTCCCGCTGTCCTGTCTGTCCCGCTGTCCTGTCTGTCCCGCTGTCCTGTCTGTCCCGCTGTCCTGTCTGTCCCGCTGTCCTGTCTGTCCCGCTGTCCTTTCTGTCCCGCTGTCCTTTCTGTCCCGCTGTCCTTTCTGTCCCGCTGTCCTTTCTGTCCCGCTGTCCTTTCTGTCCCGCTGTCCTGTCTGTCCCGCTGTCCTGTCTGTCCCGCTGTCCTGTCTGTTCCAGTGTCTGTCCCACTGTCCTGTCTGTTCCAGTGTCTGTTCCAGTGTCCTGTCTGTTCCAGTGTCTGTCCCACTGTCCTGTCTGTTCCAGTGTCTGTCCCACTGTCCTGTCTGTTCCACTGTCCTGTCTGTTCCACTGTCCTGTCTGTTCCAGTGTCTGTTCCACTGTCCTGTCTGTTCCAGTGTCTGTTCCACTGTCCTGTCTGTTCCAGTGTCTGTCCCACTGTCCTGTCTGTCCCACTGTCCTGTCTGTTCCAGTGTCTGTCCCACTGTCCTGTCTGTCCCACTGTCCTGTCTGTTCCAGTGTCTGTCCCACTGTCCTGTCTGTTCCAGTGTCTGTCCCACTGTCCTGTCTGTTCCAGTGTCTGTCCCACTGTCCTGTCTGTCCCACTGTCCTGTCTGTTCCAGTGTCTGTCCCACTGTCCTGTCTGTTCCAGTGTCTGTCCCACTGTCCTGTCTGTTCCAGTGTCTGTCCCGCTGTCCTGTCTGTTCCAGTGTCTGTCCCGCTGTCCTGTCTGTTCCAGTGTCTGTCCCGCTGTCCTGTCTGTTCCAGTGTCTGTCCCGCTGTCCTGTCTGTTCCAGTGTCTGTCCCGCTGTCCTGTCTGTTCCAGTGTCTGTCCCGCTGTCCTGTCTGTTCCAGTGTCTGTCCCGCTGTCCTGTCTGTTCCGCTGTCCTGTCTGTTCCGCTGTCCTGTCTGTTCCGCTGTCCTGTCTGTTCCGCTGTCCTGTCTGTTCCGCTGTCCTGTCTGTCCCGCTGTCCTGTCTGTCCCGCTGTCCTGTCTGTCCCGCTGTCCTGTCTGTCCCGCTGTCCTGTCTGTCCCGCTGTCCTGTCTGTCCCGCTGTCCTGTCTGTCCCGCTGTCCTGTCTGTCCCGCTGTCCTGTCTGTCCCGCTGTCCTGTCTGTCCCGCTGTCCTGTCTGTCCCGCTGTCCTGTCTGTCCCGCTGTCCTGTCTGTCCCGCTGTCCTGTCTGTCCCGCTGTCCTGTCTGTCCCGCTGTCCTGTCTGTCCCGCTGTCCTGTCTGTCCCGCTGTCCTGTCTGTCCCGCTGTCCTGTCTGTCCCGCTGTCCTGTCTGTCCCGCTGTCCTGTCTGTCCCGCTGTCCTGTCTGTCCCGCTGTCCTGTCTGTCCCGCTGTCCTGTCTGTCCCGCTGTCCTTTCTGTCCCGCTGTCCTTTCTGTCCCGCTGTCCTTTCTGTCCCGCTGTCCTTTCTGTCCCGCTGTCCTTTCTGTCCCGCTGTCCTTTCTGTCCCGCTGTCCTGTCTGTCCCGCTGTCCTGTCTGTCCCGCTGTCCTGTCTGTCCCGCTGTCCTGTCTGTCCCGCTGTCCTGTCTGTCCCGCTGTCCTGTCTGTCCCGCTGTCCTGTCTGTCCCGCTGTCCTGTCTGTCCCGCTGTCCTGTCTGTTCCAGTGTCTGTCCCACTGTCCTGTCTGTCCCACTGTCCTGTCTGTTCCAGTGTCCTGTCTGTTCCAGTGTCTGTCCCACTGTCCTGTCTGTTCCAGTGTCTGTCCCACTGTCCTGTCTGTCCCACTGTCCTGTCTGTTCCAGTGTCCTGTCTGTTCCAGTGTCTGTTCCACTGTCCTGTCTGTTCCAGTGTCTGTCCCACTGTCCTGTCTGTCCCACTGTCCTGTCTGTTCCAGTGTCTGTCCCACTGTCCTGTCTGTTCCAGTGTCTGTCCCACGGTCCTGTCTGTTCCAGTGTCTGTCCCACTGTCCTGTCTGTTCCAGTGTCTGTCCCACTGTCCTGTCTGTTCCAGTGTCTGTCCCACTGTCCTGTCTGTCCCACTGTCCTGTCTGTTCCAGTGTCTGTCCCATTGTCCTGTCTGTTCCAGTGTCTGTCCCATTGTCCTGTCTGTTCCAGTGTCTGTCCCACTGTCCTGTCTGTTCCAGTGTCTGTCCCACTGTCCTGTCTGTTCCAGTGTCTGTCCCACTGTCCTGTCTGTTCCAGTGTCTGTCCCACTGTCCTGTCTGTTCCAGTGTCTGTCCCACTGTCCTGTCTGTTCCAGTGTCTGTCCCACTGTCCTGTCTGTTCCGGTGTCTGTCCCGGTGTCCTGTCTGTCCCGGTGTCTGTCCCGGTGTCCTGTCTGTCCCGGTGTCCTGTCTGTCCCGGTGTCCTGTCTGTCCCGGTGTCCTGTCTGTCCCGGTGTCCTGTCTGTCCCGGTGTCCTGTCTGTCCCGGTGTCCTGTCTGTCCCGGTGTCCTGTCTGTCCCGGTGTCCTGTCTGTCCCGGTGTCCTGTCTGTCCCGGTGTCCTGTCTGTCCCGGTGTCCTGTCTGTCCCGGTGTCCTGTCTGTCCCGGTGTCCTGTCTGTCCCGGTGTCCTGTCTGTCCCGGTGTCCTGTCTGTCCCGGTGTCCTGTCTGTCCCGGTGTCCTGTCTGTCCCGGTGTCCTGTCTGTCCCGGTGTCCTGTCTGTCCCGGTGTCCTGTCTGTCCCGGTGTCCTGTCTGTCCCGGTGTCCTGTCTGTCCCAGTGTCCTGTCTGTCCCGCTGTCTGTCCCGCTGTCTGTCCCGCTGTCTGTCCCGCTGTCTGTCCCGCTGTCTGTCCCGGTGTCCTGTCTGTCCCGGTGTCTGTCCCAGTGTCCTGTCTGTCCCAGTGTCCTGTCTGTCCCAGTGTCCTGTCTGTCCCAGTGTCCTGTCTGTCCCAGTGTCCTGTCTGTCCCGGTGTCTGTCCCAGTGTCCTGTCTGTCCCGGTGTCTGTCCCAGTGTCCTGTCTGTCCCGGTGTCTGTCCCAGTGTCCTGTCTGTCCCGGTGTCTGTCCCAGTGTCCTGTCTGTCCCAGTGTCCTGTCTGTCCCAGTGTCCTGTCTGTCCCAGTGTCCTGTCTGTCCCACTGTCCTGTCTGTCCCACTGTCCTGTCTGTCCCACTGTCCTGTCTGTCCCACTGTCCTGTCTGTCCCAGTGTCCTGTCTGTCCCAGTGTCCTGTCTGTCCCAGTGTCCTGTCTGTCCCAGTGTCCTGTCTGTCCCGCTGTCTGTCCCGCTGTCTGTCCCGCTGTCTGTCCCGCTGTCTGTCCCGCTGTCTGTCCCGCTGTCTGTCCCGCTGTCTGTCCCGCTGTCTGTCCCGCTGTCTGTCCCAGTGTCCTGTCTGTCCCGGTGTCCTGTCTGTCCCGGTGTCTGTCCCAGTGTCCTGTCTGTCCCGGTGTCTGTCCCAGTGTCCTGTCTGTCCCGGTGTCCTGTCTGTCCCGGTGTCTGTCCCAGTGTCCTGTCTGTCCCGGTGTCTGTCCCAGTGTCCTGTCTGTCCCGGTGTCTGTCCCAGTGTCCTGTCTGTCCCGGTGTCTGTCCCAGTGTCCTGTCTGTCCCGGTGTCTGTCCCAGTGTCCTGTCTGTCCCTGTGTCTGTCCCAGTGTCCTGTCTGTCCCACTGTCCTGTCTGTCCCAGTGTCCTGTCTGTCCCAGTGTCCTGTCTGTCCCAGTGTCCTGTCTGTCCCAGTGTCCTGTCTGTCCCAGTGTCCTGTCTGTCCCAGTGTCCTGTCTGTCCCGCTGTCTGTCCCGCTGTCTGTCCCGCTGTCTGTCCCGCTGTCTGTCCCGCTGTCTGTCCCGCTGTCTGTCCCGCTGTCTGTCCCGCTGTCTGTCCCGCTGTCCGTCCCGGTGTCCTGTCTGTCCCGGTGTCCGTCCCGGTGTCCTGTCTGTCCCGGTGTCCGTCCCGGTGTCCTGTCTGTCCCGGTGTCCGTCCCGGTGTCCTGTCTGTCCCGGTGTCCGTCCCGGTGTCCTGTCTGTCCCGGTGTCCGTCCCGGTGTCCTGTCTGTCCCGGTGTCCGTCCCGGTGTCCTGTCTGTCCCGGTGTCCGTCCCGGTGTCCTGTCTGTCCCGGTGTCCGTCCCGGTGTCCTGTCTGTCCCGGTGTCCTGTCTGTCCCAGTGTCTGTCCCAGTGTCTGTCCCAGTGTCTGTCCCAGTGTCTGTCCCAGTGTCTGTCCCAGTGTCCTGTCTGTCCCAGTGTCTGTCCCAGTGTCTGTCCCAGTGTCCTGTCTGTCCCAGTGTCTGTCCCAGTGTCTGTCCCAGTGTCCTGTCTGTCCCAGTGTCTGTCCCAGTGTCCTGTCTGTCCCAGTGTCTGTCCCAGTGTCCTGTCTGTCCCAGTGTCTGTCCCACTGTTCTGTCTGTCCCAGTGCCTGTCCCACTGTTCTGTCTGTCCCAGTGTCTGTCCCACTGTCCTGTCTGTCCCACTGTCCTGTCTGTCCCACTGTCCTGTCTGTCCCACTGTCCTGTCTGTCCCACTGTCCTGTCTGTCCCACTGTCCTGTCTGTTCCAGTGTCTGTCCCACTGTCCTGTCTGTTCCAGTGTCTGTCCCACTGTCCTGTCTGTCCCAGTGTCCTGTCTGTCCCAGTGTCTGTCCCAGTGTCCTGTCTGTCCCAGTGTCTGTCCCAGTGTCTGTCCCAGTGTCCTGTCTGTCCCAGTGTCCTGTCTGTCCCAGTGTCCTGTCTGTCCCAGTGTCCTGTCTGTCCCAGTGTCCTGTCTGTCCCAGTGTCCTGTCTGTCCCAGTGTCTGTCCCAGTGTCCTGTCTGTCCCAGTGTCCTGTCTGTCCCAGTGTCCTGTCTGTCCCAGTGTCTGTCCCAGTGTCCTGTCTGTCCCAGTGTCCTGTCTGTCCCAGTGTCTGTCCCACTGTCCTGTCTGTTCCAGTGTCTGTCCCACTGTCCTGTCTGTCCCACTGTCCTGTCTGTCCCACTGTCCCGTCTGTTCCAGTGTCTGTCCCACTGTCCCGTCTGTTCCAGTGTCTGTCCCACTGTCCCGTCTGTTCCAGTGTCTGTCCCGTCTGTCCCGTCTGTTCCAGTGTCTGTCCCGTCTGTCCCGTCTGTTCCAGTGTCTGTCCCGTCTGTCCCGTCTGTTCCAGTGTCTGTCCCGTCTGTCCCGTCTGTTCCAGTGTCTGTCCCGTCTGTCCCGTCTGTTCCAGTGTCTGTCCCGTCTGTCCCGTCTGTTCCAGTGTCTGTCCCGTCTGTCCCGTCTGTTCCAGTGTCTGTCCCGTCTGTCCCGTCTGTTCCAGTGTCTGTCCCGTCTGTCCCGTCTGTTCCAGTGTCTGTCCCGTCTGTCCCGTCTGTTCCAGTGTCTGTCCCGTCTGTCCCGTCTGTTCCAGTGTCTGTCCCGTCTGTCCCGTCTGTTCCAGTGTCTGTCCCGTCTGTTCCAGTGTCTGTCCCGTCTGTTCCAGTGTCTGTCCCGTCTGTCCCGTCTGTTCCAGTGTCTGTCCCGTCTGTCCCGTCTGTTCCAGTGTCTGTCCCGTCTGTCCCGTCTGTCCCGTCTGTTCCAGTGTCTGTCCCGTCTGTCCCGTCTGTTCCAGTGTCTGTCCCGTCTGTCCCGTCTGTTCCAGTGTCTGTCCCGTCTGTCCCGTCTGTTCCAGTGTCTGTCCCGTCTGTCCCGTCTGTTCCAGTGTCTGTCCCGTCTGTCCCGTCTGTTCCAGTGTCTGTCCCGTCTGTCCCGTCTGTTCCAGTGTCTGTCCCGTCTGTCCCGTCTGTTCCAGTGTCTGTCCCGTCTGTCCCGTCTGTTCCAGTGTCTGTCCCGTCTGTTCCAGTGTCTGTCCCGTCTGTTCCAGTGTCTGTCCCGTCTGTTCCAGTGTCTGTCCCGTCTGTCCCGTCTGTTCCAGTGTCTGTCCCGTCTGTTCCAGTGTCTGTCCCGTCTGTTCCAGTGTCTGTCCCGTCTGTCCCGTCTGTTCCAGTGTCTGTCCCGTCTGTCCCGTCTGTTCCAGTGTCTGTCCCGTCTGTTCCAGTGTCTGTCCCGTCTGTTCCAGTGTCTGTCCCGTCTGTTCCAGTGTCTGTCCCGTCTGTTCCAGTGTCTGTCCCGTCTGTCCCGTCTGTTCCAGTGTCTGTCCCGTCTGTTCCAGTGTCTGTCCCGTCTGTCCCGTCTGTTCCAGTGTCTGTCCCGTCTGTTCCAGTGTCTGTCCCGTCTGTTCCAGTGTCTGTCCCGTCTGTTCCAGTGTCTGTCCCGTCTGTTCCAGTGTCTGTCCCGTCTGTTCCAGTGTCTGTCCCGTCTGTTCCAGTGTCTGTCCCGTCTGTTCCAGTGTCTGTCCCGTCTGTTCCAGTGTCTGTCCCGTCTGTTCCAGTGTCTGTCCCGTCTGTTCCAGTGTCTGTCCCGTCTGTCCCGTCTGTTCCAGTGTCTGTCCCGTCTGTCCCGTCTGTTCCAGTGTCTGTCCCGTCTGTCCCGTCTGTTCCAGTGTCTGTCCCGTCTGTCCCGTCTGTTCCAGTGTCTGTCCCGTCTGTTCCAGTGTCTGTCCCGTCTGTTCCAGTGTCTGTCCCGTCTGTCCCGTCTGTCCCGTCTGTTCCAGTGTCTGTCCCACTGTCCCGTCTGTTCCAGTGTCTGTCCCACTGTCCTGTCTGTCCCATTGCACTGTCTGTCCCACTGTGCTCCTTTACCCTCCACAACTCCAGCCTGCTCAAATCTTTGCCTGGAGCCTGTCCCACGTTCAGTCTTTCTCATCCACTTTGGCTTCCCACTTCTTTCAATGCATCAAGTATAAAATCCATTTAAATCCCCCAGCTAGCTAGGCTGCCCACCCCCTCACCACTCCCCCCAGCACTATTTCCCCATTCACCTCCATTACTCTGACTTGTGGTGTGTTGTGCATTACCTCCCTCCCATTGCTAACTTTATCTGCCTTGAAATAAAACCAGAAAATGCAGGAAAAACTCAGCAGGTCTGGCAACATCTGTGGAGGGTGAAGCAGTTAACGTTTTGAGCCCATAGGACTTCTTCAGAGCTGACTCAAAATGTTAACGCTGTTTCTCTCTCCACAGATGCTGCCAGACCTGCTGAGCTTTTCCAGCATTTTCTGTTGTTAATTTAGATTTTCAGCATTTGCAGTATTTTGCTTTTACCTGCCTTGATTCCACTTTTTGAAATCTCTCAAAACCCCCTTTCCCTCTCCCTGTCCCTCAGTAAAAACCTTCTTGCAGTCCATGTTATTAATCAAGATTTCGATCACTCCTAGCTGCTCCTGTCCCCATGGCATCTTGTGTTTCCCTTGTACTTAGCTATGAAATGCCTTGGGATGTACACTTTACTGAAGACCATATATAACATGTTGTCCTCATTTTGTCTTTTGCCCAATTGTGATTGGGAGTGTTAAGCCATCAAATGTGTCCCAAATATTGGTGTGGCAGGTTATTTTGTACTGACATACAACAACATTATGCTCTTACATAGGACTTTTATGTAGGAAAGTGAGTGACACTGAGCAGGTGTTTGGTGTCCTTTGGTTTGAATATACAACTCGCATGACATGTTACCTCTTCAGTGCAACTATAGTTTGGTTTCACATTAAACACAATGCACATGAAATGCGTTCTTCAGAAAGTAATAAGTGCAAATTTATATTGTGATGAATTACCTGATTAAAACTGATACTTATTGATTTTTCTCCCTGAGTTCTCTGCCTAAAGGCAGGTCCAACCCACAGTGCCAACACGGATACGGTAAAGAGGCAGGTCCCAAATCCACCCCAGCAAGAACGGGAATCGAACCCTATACTGCTGGCGCCAATTGAATCCACACCGGCTGCCTAGCTCCACCACCCCCTCCAACCACAATGAATTCCATTTTTAATGGAATGCCAGAAAAAGTTTTTAAATTGCCTGTTTCTGTATATAGGACTCGGTGTCTTTTTCCACTTAATTCTGTGGAATTGCAGCATCTGTGATTCTGGTGGAATCCTGGCAATATGATACAGTCTAGGCAGGGGCGTCAAGTATCTTCTGACTATGCTTACCTGCCACAGATTTGAAACTTGCAGCCTTCGCCTCATTTCCCATTGCTCTCAGTAGTCTCCTTGAAAATACATTTTATTAAAATGATGCTGTAGCCAGGGATTTAAACAAAGTCGTAGAGTTGTTCTATAGTTTGCTTCAGATACCTGTCAAGCTAGTTTAAAGCTGGCACATCAGCATGAAATGGGGAAGCTAGCAACACAAACTCCAGAATGAAGCGTGTATGTATACTGGTGGTGATCAGATTTACACTTAGGTTATGCATTTGGAAAATAGTCGCTTGGTAGATCAGAACTTGAATATTGCTGTAAAGAGAGACATGTTGTTGAAGCTTTTCTCCATGTTGATGTTGCTTTCTCATGGCAACCCTGGCTAATCGGAGTCGACTTTCCAACCAATCAGCACCCTTTTTTTCTTAGCATAAGTTGTTGTGATTGTTTAGAATTTGGCATTCTTGCATTTGTCCAGATGAATGCAAGACAAAATGCTTCAGCAACATGTCTCTCTTTTCAGCAAGATTCAATTGGAAAATTGATTGGTACAAATTAAATTGTATGAAAGCCAATGTACTTTAATCAGATGGTTAGGGAAAACTCAGTAATTAATTATGCTTCTGGATTCTTGTTCTGAACTGTGCCATCAATGGAAGGTGAGGCATTACCTCATAGTAAGATAAGGCAGGTGATCCTTTCACTCCTATTTTTCACACCTATTTTGCTTGCTCTAAAGGGTTCTTTGTATATGGGGTTTGACTCAATTCTATTTCCTAACAGCTTATGTTGCTTTTTTGGTGCCCGGGAGAGACTGGAGGGACTTAAATCACAAATTCTGAACTGGAGCTACCAACAGAAAGTGATGCCTCTCTTGAAGAATTTCAACACGTCGGCCATGCAGATTTCCTGCAGATTGGTTTCAAATTATGTCAGTCGGATGCGGTGAGTGTCATCTCTTTGTCCTCCCATTTATTTATTTCAAGTATGTGTATTTTCCTGCTCATTAAGTATAGAGGTGTCAATGGTGAATGAGAGCGCTGTTCTATGTTCTGCATGTAGTATCAAATTGGGCTCTCTCAGATAAAGCAAAGCACATGTCAGATGCAAGGTAAAATTGCCTCCACCATGAGCCAAAAACATGTCAATCCAATTTCTGGAGAATTCCATATTGCACCCATGTAAATGTTTCCATTTCCCGCTCTAGCTACCCTTTTGGCCTCGGTCTCGTCAAATTTTTAGTTGCATAGTGAACATCTTCCCACTAATAAATAACTACAAATATCTGTCATGATCTCATATAGGACCCTTACAGACCTCAGAAAGAATCTGATTTAGATCCATCACTCTGCTCCCTTCCAGTTTCCATACGTGAAACATCAGTGTGCTAATCCATGGCTCCAGTTTGGCCTAGTTATATTGCAGTATAGATCCAAGAAATAAAAAATGGTGCTACATTGTCTGAGGGTCCTAGCGCTCTGGAATGAATCCCATTCCTGATCTGACATGGATTTAACTGTTTCTGGGTGCCATTTCTTCCTGAATGGCTGAGAAAGATCTTGTATTATATAACTTAAAAACATAAAATCCTGGAAATATTCAACAGCTCAAGCAGCAACATCAGTGAAAGAAGCAGAGTTAACATTTCAGGTTGATGACCTTTCATCAGAAATGATAATGCCTTTTGCCTCCTCCCAAAGCACTCTACAACCAGTGAGGTACTTTTTGAAGTGTAATCACTGTTGGAATGTATGATGCACGGCAGCCGATTTGTGCACAGCAAGCTTCTATAAACAGCAATCTGACAATGACCAGATAATCTGCTTTTTTTTTTTAGTAGTGGCGATGATTGAGGGATAGATGTTGGCCAAGACACAGGGGCCCTTGCTCAACTTCAAATAGTGGCCTGGGACTCTTTACATCCACCTGCAAGGGAACACTGTGGGGGTGCCACATTCAAAAGATGGCATTATCTGACAGTACAGTGCTCTCAAGTAGTACACTGGAGTGTCAGCCTAGATTATATACTCAAGTCTTTGGAGTGAGGCTTGAGCCGACAACCCCCTGACTCAAGCAAGTGTGTCACCAACTAAACCACATTTGACACCAGAAGGAAAGCACCAATGAGCCAGAGTGCAAAACCGGCTCCACGGGGTAATACAGGTAGGTGAAGTTGTTCAATCCTTGGGGTTATGTGTAACAAGAACAGATATTTTCCTGGTTTTTAGCCCAAATTTCCATGCATTTTCTTTCCTGTAGTAGGTCCTCGTTCATGTCACATCCACTTCCCACCAAGAGGAAAGCTAGCAAACAGTGTCCCTGCCAGTACCACTCTTTTACCATTCAGGATCTCACAGTTTTCCCTGCCTATGTTTCTGTCATTTTTGGGGGCATATTGAGTGTGCACATAATACCTTTAAAGTCAATGGCAATTCGGGCTGCCCCAAAATATGTGCATTTGGAAATTTGGCAAAAATAGTTTGTTATACAGTACATCTGTAGGATCTGTCAAGCATCTGATGCTTCTTGTGGTATGCAAATTTTTAACCTCACCTCTAGAAACATGGACTGACTATTGTAGTTCATATATGAAATATATTCTTTTTGAATTGCAGCTACCTGTTTGAACTAAAGGAGGACGATGAAGCTTGCCGGAAGGCCCTGAGCTCCGGAGCCTTCCTTCTCTTTCATAGTCTCTCGCCCCTTTTGCAGAGGAGGGAGAACAAATTCACAGCGCCATTTGTGACAGCCTCAGGTACAAATGCTGCAGAGCAATAGGCACCTGGGGGTCTCAGAGTGGTTTAACTTTCAAAAACCGAAAATGGGTGTCTCAGAGTGGTTGGCCTCTAAGAGATTCATTCTCGAACGTAAAACAACATCCCTCTCCTCTTACATTGGACAACTTTTCAACAAATTATTCAGCAAGTGTTTTGGGATAGGAGAATCTTCCTCCCTCTTCATCAGCTGCCTCAAAACATTTATAGTGTTGACAAAACAATGTAGGACCTGTCCAAATATCATACATCAATGATCATGTACTGCTGTTAAAATGCCCCAAATTGGTATAAGCAGAATCCCACTATTCATTCTGGGTTGCAGGATTAATACAGGATCGCTAACTTGCAACTTTGGGTGGTTCTTACACTTAGGAAAAGGAGGAGGTCATTTAGAGGGTTGTGAATCTTTGGAACTGAGATCGATAGATTTTAGATCTTTTTTTAATTGTTCATGGGATGTGGGCATCAGTGGCAAGCCCGACGTTTATTTACTCATTCCCAGTTGCCCTTAAGGGGGTGGCGGTGAGCCACCTTCTTGAACCACCACTTTTTCTATAGTGGTTTGATACGACTGAGTTATATGTACTAGACCATTTCAGAGGGTGGTTAAGATCAACCACATTGCTGTGGGTCTGGAGTTACGTGGAGGGCGGACTGGGTAATAAATGCAGATTTCTTCTCTGAAGTGAACCAGAGGCATTTTTATGACAATCTAGTGGATTCATGAGCGTCATTATTGATGCTAGTTTTTTTATTCCAGGTTTATTAATTAATTGAGCTTAAATTTCCCCAACTGCCATAGTGGGATTTGAACTTGTGTCCGGGGACCATTAGCCCAGGCCTCTGGATTACTAATCTAGTAACATTACTATTATGCTACCATCCAGCTGATCTCTCAGGGAATCAAGGGATATGGGGATTGGGCAGGAAATTGGAGTTGAGGTAAAGATCAGCCATGATTGCATTGAATGGCAGAGCAAACTCAGGGCCAAATGGCTACTCCTGCTCCAATTTCTTAGCCCCTCAAGCCTGTTCCCACCATTCAATGAGAGCATGGGTGATCTGTGACCTAACTCTAACGTGTAGAGTAAGCCCCACTCTTGGTTCAGTACCTTCAAATTTATCTCCATGAACACAGAAACAGTGCTGTTTTAAACAAGGTATTTTCCCTTCCAGAGCTGAACAGAATTTTGCAGAAACTGAATCAGAAGGAGAAGTATATGGAAGAGTCAGTGCTGATTGGCTGTACAGAGAATCATGTGCCACAGTTTGCTCTTGATCTAGGTAAGACTATCATGCAAGGGTCTGTATTCAAAATGAAGTTAACCTTATGGACAGTAACACTATAGTATGCAGCTTTACTGCACTGCAATACACAAAATGCGATTGGAGTTAAATGTATACACTCCTTTATTGACTCTCATTGTAGAACACTTTTTTAAGAAACAACATTGTACAGATCTTGATATTTGCACTGTACTTTGATACAGATGGGTCAAATTACTTTATTCGCATTCATACAACTCTGTTCCTTCTCCACTTACATACACATTTTACTTGAAAGGGTGGTGGAAGCAGATTCAATAGCAACTTCCAAAAGATGTAGGATAAATACTTAAGGGAAGAAAATGGCAGAGCTATAGGGAAAAAGGGGAGTGGGACTAATTGGGTAGCTCTTTCAAAGAACCCACACAGATGGTGTGGGCCAAATGACTACCTCCTGTGCTGGATTATTCTGTGATATACCTCTCCTGTTTGCACCTTATGTACTGTAATCAACCTTCTTGCCCAAGTCTCCTCCATCAAAATGCATGTTTTCTTTGTATTCCTTATCCAACTCACCTCCCTTCCCTGCTTGTTCTTTGTTCACCAAAGTCCATCCATCCTTGCATTGAATCCTTATTTATTCCTTTGTTTCAGTTCCCCTCTCAACTGCTCCTTGTGAGTTTCTCACTGTCACAACAACCTGAAACATTATTAAGTAATGACATTTCAAAAACACTAAAAGCTAGAAAAACTTACGACTCCTAAAATGCCTCTGCCTTAACACGGTTGACGATGGATAATGTTCCTACTTGTGCTTTTAACTTCAGGTAGGATTGAAAAGGCCAAAGCAGAATCACTTCTGAAGGGTACATTTGTTGATTTACGGAAAGCCTTCTTCCTCTTGGCTGGAAAGGATGCACCCTTGCTGTCCCAGGTAGAACATAAGCTTCAGCAAACTTCGAAAATAAAAGAATTTTTTTCACCCATTATGTCCATTCAGGAGCAAGCGTCAGGTTTAGACATTTTGCTGGAACACAAACACATTCACCTGGGAGTGTGTGTGGTAAGCACACCTAGTCTTACTGTATACTGACAGAGTTGGAGGGGTGTCATGTCTAGGCTGCATATTTTACATGTTTTGCAGCATCTTGGTGCCTCTCATTAATTTGGTTGTATTTGGAACATCTTCCAGTGACTATAAAATTGAGCTGGCAGATCCATCATATTTCTAACAAGGCCACTGGCTTACAGTAGTTTTTGTATCTTCACACTCTTCTCTCTGAGACTAGTGTGAAAGTAATGATAGAGTTCACTGGCTGACTAAGAGTGACGTGAACACTTTTTCTACCATTCTTTATATCAACAAATAGGAAGGGTTTTCTGGGCTCCCACAGCTCATTTGATGGTGGGGGAGGCGGGTGGGGGGCAGTGTGGTTGGGGTGTGGGTTCCCCACTCCCACATCCCAGAATCCTGAGACCAAAATCTGTTCTCCACTCTCCATTTCAAACTTTAAAAAAAAATTCAAACAATGTGGACATCACTGGCAAGGTCAGGATTTATTGCTCATCCTTTTTTGCCATTGAGAAGCTGGTGAGCTGACTTAGCCATATTTATTCATTCATGGGATGTGGGCATTGCTGGCTAGGTTAGCATTTATTGCCCATCCCTGATTGTCCTTGTTCAGAGGGCATTTAAGAGTCAACCACATTGCTGTGAGTCTGGAGTCACATGTAGGCCATACCAGGTGAAGATAGCAGATTTCCTTCCCTAAAGGACATTAGTGAACCAGATGGGGTTTTACAACAATTGACAATGGTTTCATGGTCATCGTTAGACTTTTAATTCCAGATTTTTTAGTGAATTCAAATTTCACCATCTACTGTTGTGGGATTCAAACCCAGGTCCCTGGGGCATTCCCTAAGTATCTGCATTACTAGTCCAGTGACAATACCACCATAGTGACAATACTTCTATGCCACTGCCTCCCCTCAGAGTACAGTTATGAGTCAACCACATTGCTGTGGGTCTGGAGTCACAAGGAGACCAGTCTGAGTGATGATGGTAGATTTCCTTGCTAAAGGGCATTAGTGAACTAGATGGGTTTTTTAGAACAGTCCAGTGGTTACATGGTCACCATTATTGACACCAGCGTTTTTATTCCAGATTTATTTAATTAATTGGATTCAATTCACAGACTGCTATGGTGGGAATTGAACTCATGGCTCCAGGTCATTAGTCCAGGCCTCTGGATTACTACTCCAGTAACATATAGCAAATGAATAAGTCAGATTCCTCATTTATCACTTAGAATTCAGGGATTTTAACCTTTGGTGATTGCATTCTGCGATTCTGATTTATTATCCTCTTAAAACTAAATCAGTGACATTAAACAGCACTACTGTGCAAATCAGCAGGAGGTCAGATGAATCTTTATTGCAACTTATTGTAATTATTTGTACACTGAAATTTTCATAATTCTGCAATCCTTTTATTATTTTATACTTTATTTTTATTTTAATGATTGTCTGTAACTATGTTTTGACTTATGATTACTTGTTTTATTTGTATCATCATCACAATTTGGTACCTGTCGCCATGAAGATTTTTCAATAAACCAAGAGTCATATGGACTCGAAACCTGAACTCTGTTTCTCTCTCCGCAGATACTGTCAGACCTGCTGAGTTTTTCTGTTTTTGTTTTGGATTTCCAGCATCTGCAGTATTTTGCTTTTATCTATCCATCCATCTTTATTACTGTGAAATTTCGACGTGTGATTGTCTCCTTTACTGATAGGCAGTTTTGGTCTCTGCTACAAACTATTGACAAATGTTTGCTGTCTGATTTTATCAGCTTTGCTTTATGTTTAACAATGACCTTCTTGGGTTTGCATTGTGCATTCTGGGGTTTCAGTCTGGACTTATACTTCAGGTCAGACTACCTGTCTAGACGTGTTGAGACAATAATGGATGTATTTTAGGCGCAGGGACTTCTCCGCTGGCACAGCACACATCTCTACTGCAGTAGAACAGGACGCCCGACACAGAAGAATGTATCAGGCAGTAAACGTGTCTGTAGCACAGAAGAAATAATCTACTACCCACAGGTAACCACTGGAGCATTCAGCTAACTTTATCTGACTTAACTTAATTCTTTCTTCGTCTTCTCGCTTTGTATAATACACCCTGTATTCCCACTGTGTACATTATCTTCTTGTACCCAAGCTCTGTATAATATATTAATATACTAATTTTCTTGCTTTGCCTGACTTAATGGTACTTATAATGCAATCCAGGGTCAATTACCACTCACTTCCCTCTCAGGTTATGTGACCCACAACCCTGCCTGTTTCTACCAATCAAATAACTCGGATTAGCGAAGGAGCAGCAGTGGTTTTGAATAATTGTTACTGTTTTTAAAAATTTCTACATCAAAGGCAAAAATTTCCACAGTATATAACATGTCTTCCTCCTGACAAGGCACTTTGTGCAACTGTTTGTTTAACAGGCGTCTCCTGTGATTATCGTGCTGGTATCTGATGGAATACAGTGCCTTCTGGCACGCCAGGAATCATTTCCTCCTGGAATGTACAGTGCCCTTGCTGGATTCTGTGATATTGGTAATTAGCCTTTCTTACAGGTAATGTAATGTGCAAGATTGTGCAAACAAAAGGTAACCAGTTTGATTTAACTGTGAAGTATACCTGTCTGGATGGGTTTTTGTTCCATAAATCATCTGAATTATTTCCAACAGCCTTTTATAATCTGTTTGTGAGGAGACACTGTAAGGTAATCCTTGATGCTACTCTTGTGGAAATGCCTGGACTCTGTTTGGCTTCTCACTCAGATAGCATGACTGATATAGAGAAAATGACATGTACAAGGAATTATAGGCACAGAATCACAGCACAGATACAGGCCATTCGGCTCAACTGGTCTATTCTGACGTTTATGCTCAGAGTCCCTGCTCCTCCCTTTATTTCATGCTTTAAGCATATCCTTCAATTTCTTTGACCCTCATGCTGTTTATCTATGTAAGATTTCCCAGGTTCAGGGGCCACAGATACCGAAATAGGCAGTCGACTAGTCATAAGTAATTTTAAGATGGTTTATCAAGTTTATTAAGAAACAACAGTTTAGATATGATACATTAACTAGTTAGGCAGAAGAAGTATACAACCTGCAACAGCTTGTGTTAACAGCATTCTGCTCTCTAGTCGAAATGTTAGGGAACTCTTCCCATGATCTCTCAATCTTCTTCCTCCTCTGGTCCATCTTCCTTCTGAAGAAGCCAGCGAGCACTGCCACCTCACCAGCCAATACCAATATATATACCCTTTTTTCCAGGCTGGTAGCTTACCTAGTGTCAATCATCTAACTAACTATTTTGACCAATGAATACAGGACAGGCACTCAAAATGTCAGGGTGGTTACCACCCCCCCTTGTGTGTCACCTTGCTCAAGGTCAGCTTTTTAGTTTACATCTTGCTGAGGGCCATACCCAGGCCCTTTCTAAACACTTTTGTAGATAAAGGGGTACATAAGACACCATCCTACCAGCTTAGGAATATCAACATGACAGCCTGAATAAGATTGATTAGAGGTCAAAGTGTTTAGAAATCCTTTTTCCAGAGAAATCAATGCTGTTTAGGAAATCCAGTAAAGGCTTTATATAATGCAGAAAATGTCTGTTTATTCAAGACCCTAACTTCTTACAGCTCCCCCCCTTTGGGAAGGAAATATCCTTATTGACTTCTCGCAACTAATTTTTAAATAAGTTATTTTTAAAATACAAGCTGTTTCCCTAATTTCTTGATTACCTATCATAGATAACATACTAAAGCTACTAGAATTATCTGATTACTTGGTTTGGAATTCCCTACCTGCAGATCTTACATGTCTCACCTTTGAGAGGGAAATATCCTTAGTGCAGGATTTTTCAGGCCTGCCCACCACTGGGATCATCCAGTCCTGCTGAAACTCAGTGGAACTTTTGGCTGGCCTGTCACATCCCCCACAGCGGGTCCCACCAATGGCAGGGCTGGAAAATCCCAGCCTTATTCCTTTGCAGGAATGCTGCTAATATCTGGGGCTGTTAGCATATAAGTGCATTTCTTATATCTAGCTTCTCCTCAAAACCATCAATGTCATTTGCCTCAGCCATTCCTTATGATGTGAGTTCATCATTCTAATCACTATCTGAGTAAAGAGGTTACTCCTGAATTCTCAATTGGATTTACTGGTGACTACCTAATATTTATGGCCCCTGGTTTTTGTCGCCTCTACAAGAGAAAACATATTCTCCACCTCTATCCTATCAAACTCATAACCTTTGATGTCATTCTCTGCCTTCTCTTTTTGTAGAGAAAAGAGCCCCAGCCTCTTCAGCCTATCTTAATAAGTATATCCCGTCAGTTCTGGTTCCATTCTGTGAATCTTTACTACAGTGCCTCTATATCATTTCTATAATATAGATACCAGATTTGTGCACAGTACTTCAGGAATGATCGAGGCAAGATTCAACACAAGTTAAACATAGTTTCACTGCTTGCCAGTTCTCCCTCTCTTTCTCTCTCTCTCTCTCTCTCTCTCTCTCTCTGGAAATAAACCCCAGTTCTTGGTTTGCTTTTACTTGTCATCTTATTAACCTGCATTGCCACTTTTAATGATTTGTGTATCTGTACCCCTAGATCCCCTTGCTCTTCTACCTCATTTAAATTTTTAATATCCAAACAGTGAGTCCTTTTTACTCTTGCTTCCAAAATGTAACACCTCACGCTTAGCTCTATTGAATTCACTTGCCAACTACATGTCCACTTTGCAAGCTTATTAATGCATTTTGTTGCAGCTTTCTTTGGTATTCACTGTCCCCCAAATTTGGAGTTGTTGGCAAATTTTGAAATTATATTTCTGTTACCATCTGGTTAGGAACTGTTAACATTTTTTAAAAATCCAAATATTTTGTTTAACCAGTAGAACTATGCCACAAGATTTCACTTTTTAAACAAAACAAACTTTATTGTAAATAACTTAATCATATTTGCTTTAATTCTTTTAACACTATAGCACTCAGGTTTATTTATAACTTCCTCCAAGCATTCTCTTATAAGATACAGGCCGGGATTTTCTGATCCTGCCCACAGTGGGGATCACCACAGGGAGGATGGAAAATTTGATGGACCAGCCAAAGGTCTGTTGACTTCGGGCAGGAACCGAAAAATTCTGTCCACAATCGTAAAGATATTTCCTTCCCTAGGGACCACCCATAAGTATGCCACAGTCCTCTGGAAACTATCTTTAATTCTCCTCAGCTCCAGCTATTCTCAGAGATAGAACTTTCATTTATCACCTGTTGACTGTTGAGGCCTCAATCCCTTGTTCTGGTTACTTTTCAATATTTCCAAGCTAATTCAGCTAATTACTTTCATTTGCAATAAGACACTGAGGTCCACTGTAGATTATTCCATTAGCTACAAATTAGGCAATATTGCAGTCTCTGTTCCCTCATAAGATTCAAATTGAGATGAAGCCTTACCCGAATTCCATACATCAGTGGTGACATTACTTCTTTACTCTGCTTGCAATACAGATCTATCGAACTGTCATTTACTCTGGCTAACTTCTCTTAGGGAGCTGCAAACTGCACAAGGTCCAAACTGCAGCTAAAAACTCTCTCAGCAAACACCCAGATCACCCAGATAAATTGAAACCAGAGAAACTGCCTAAGCTCCATCCATTTCCACAATGACTAGCCTGCTCTGGACTGTCCTCAAACAAACCTTTAAATTAATTATCCCTCGTTTATAATTTCTTCTTTGATCTAATGAAATAAACAGGTTTTACAACCTTTCAGGGTTCACTGAATATTTTTAAACTAATTTAGCTCTATCTCCCAAAACAAAAACATCTCCCTGGATTGCCATTACAACAGGCATTGCAGATGTCATGTCTCCAGCTCTTTAGCTAAGTAAGCCCACCTGCTGTTATATAGCTCTATCTCTTCAAACCTAATTAAACAAACATGGGTCAACTTTTGAACTGCCATTTCATGAGGTATTCAGGCAATCTCTAAAGCCCAGCATTTTACTTACCTTACCTTTCTAGCTTTTAAACTCTTAAGCCAATATAATCCTAACCTTTTAAGTGTAATAGGCTCCAAGCTTGCTTTAATTATCCCATTTTCTACAGTTTAATATGAATTCCCAAAACTAAAAGTTAAATGCCAAAACACATGAACCATGAACTGGATATTCACAAAACTTCCAATTTCTGAGCCCAGATTGTTTATGGAATCTAACCATCGTACTTAGGAAAAAAGAGGAAATCTGAACAGAGAGAAAGAATGAGAAGAAATGTTAGAAGAGCAAAAGCGGGAGACAGAATTAATTGATAGACATAGGAAGTGAAAACAGAATGAGAAAAAGGCAAGGAGACAGTGGTGTAGCGATAATGTCACTGGTCTGGTAATGCTGAGGCTGATGCTCTGGGCTGAACATGGTTTCGAATCCCACCATGGCAGCTTGGAACTTCAATTCAATTAATAAATCTGGAATATAAGACTAGTCTTAGTAATGGTGACCGTGAAATCTGCCATCCTTACTTGGTCTGGCTTACATGTGATTCCAGACCCAAGGCAACATGGTTGACTCTTAACTGCCCCCTGGAATGGCCTAGCAAGCCACTCAGTTCAAGGACAATTAGGAATGGGCAACAAATGCTGGCCTTGCCAGCGATGCCCAGATCCCATAATAGAATTTAAAAATATTAATTGTGAATACAATGTTATACAGATGCTGCATGCGTTGATTCACATTTTTGTGTAGGCACCAAAGTCTAACAAAAAATTTGAAGAGGACTTTTATGCTCCTCTGTTTGTTCTCTATCATCCCCACACACACACACACCCCCCACAGCCTCAAATCACTGACAGGTCACTTCCAAATCAAGTCCCTGTGTAACTGCTGACACACAGTAAATGTACTAGAGAGTGACCAAAGTACATTTTTCCTCACTTCCTGTAGAAAAGAGACCCAATTGCGTTTTAGTACACAATCCCCTGCCAACCAAGTCGACACGAGAACATCTCGCACTGGCCGGGCACTGGTGCACGCATACTTTCAGACTGATTTGCAGCAATTTATTTTTCCTCACAGATTTATAATTCACTTTTCTCACCTCTCCCAGGGGAAACTGTGGAGGACTGTTTGCACCGGGAAGTTGCCGAGGAAGTTGGTTTGGACGTGTCCTCATTTGAGTATTCTGCATCCCAGCACTGGCCCTTTCCTAATAGCTCACTGATGATTGCATGCCATGCATTGGTGCAACCAGGGCAGAACAAGGTAAATTGTGTTCAGATTTGTGGAGAGCAGAGAAAGCAGGGTGATGATGGCTAGGATTCTGCAAATTAACGTCCTGATCACCAATGGCATAAGGGAAACCAAGAAAAATTACTGTACCTTCCCTGAAATGTCTTGTTTGTTTGTATGATTGTTTTGTGTGTTTTATATTCTTTCATCTTCCCTTCTATACTGCTGAATAGGACACCAAACAACCACACCCAGTGGCTTTGCCAGTGCTACTCTATAAGCAATCACCAGCAGGTAACAAGAGAGGCTAAGGTTGACTCCATTTGCCTTGATCTCTCTACCAAGGGCCTTGCCTCCACTTAGAGTCTCTTAAAAGCTGAGAAGAGGAACTCACTATAGGAGGATGTGTGGGCCTGATGCAACATCCTCCTGTCTAAGACACGTAACATTGGAGCTTGAATGCAATTCACTGCTTGAAAAGAGGGAGCTGGCAACTAAGTTTTGTGATCAGGTAGCATTTGGATTCTCCAAGACCTTCACCAACATTTCTTATATTCTTTGTAAGAAGGAAAGACTTGCCTTTATATATCCTCAGGACATTATGACCAATGAATTATTATTGACGTGTAGCCACTATTGTAGTGTAGGAAATGCAACAACCAATTTGCACACACACAAAGCTCCCACAAGCAGGTTGAGGAATATTGGCCAGGACACCAGGGAGAAACCAGCACACCCCCACCACCCCCCCACTCTTCTTCAAAACAGTTGTATGAGATCTTTTACTCCACCTGAGAGTAGATAGGGCTTCCTAAAGATGGCCCCTCTAATGGTCTAGTTAAAATTTGTGCTTAAGTTTCTGGAATGGGACTTGAACCCACAATTTTCTGATTCAGGAATGAGAGTGCTACCCACTAAGTGAATGAAGATAACATCATATCTATGAAAAATATTATATACACTTTACACACTTTTCTAAACATACCATCATCTTCTAATGTATTCTTTAATGAGCTCTCTTTCTCTCTCTCTTCAGATACCATGCCTTAAGTGTGCATTGGTGACCATGGGCCTCCATGTTAATCTTGCTCTGGAGGGGTGGATCACCTTCGTTGGTGGTACCTTCATCAAGTTTGCGAGGCTCTTTAGAAGATTGTTCTTTGTCTACATCGATCTTTCTCATCAGCGTCAGGCTTTCTAAATCATGATTTATTATTACGTACCCAAGAAATTCCAGCTGTCTCTTCCTTATCTTAGTTGGCAGAGTTCTTTTGATCTCAGATTTTACTAGCACCTCTTCATTGGTAGTGTGACTTGTCCAAGGTATCTTCATTATTCGCCTCACAAACCACGATTCTGCAGTCTCAATTCTTCTCTGCATTGCTTCACTGATTGTTCAACACTTGGTTCTGTATGTCAAAATTGGTATGATGTAACACTCCAGGATTCTCATCTTTGTTTCCATGTTTTGAGTTGATCATAAACTTTTTCACTTTTTGAAATGCATCTTTGGCCATTCCAATCCTTCGTCTTATTTCTTGGTCGCACTTCCATCCGATGTTAATGTACTTCCTAGGTAACAAAATTTGTGCACCTGTGTGATCTTTTCATTCTTCACTGTAATCTTGCATTCTGTTATGACTTTTTTTTGGACACTACTAGACATTTTGTTTTCTTATTATTTGTGCTCAGCTCTTCTTGCTTTCACTCAATACTCTTTCCAAAACTTTTTGCAGTTTCTCTGCAGAGTCAGCAATAAGAATAGTGTCAAGGGCGTATCTTATATTATTAAAGTTGTAACCTCTAACTAATAATCGTGGAAGGTCTTCAATCTCTCTAAGAATATTTACGTTATACAAATTGAATAAATCTGGGAGAAAACACACCCCTGCCTGCTCCTTTTTTAATCTTCACAAAATTGCTTAGATTGTTCTCAACCTTTACAGCTGCAATTTGTTCCGAGTAAAGGTTCCTTATCATTCTAAAATCCTTGCCATCAAGGTCAAGAGACTCTAACTTGCTCATCAGTTCTTCATGTTTCACCTTATCAAATGCCTTACTATAATCAATAATCTTTATTTAAATCTTTTATGACACCTTCTGATAGCATGCGTACCATAAAGGCAGTATTTCTCATTTCTCTATCTTCTACAAAACCACATTGAAGAGTTTAAATTTCTGGCTTTATCTTGCTCCTGGCCCTGTTCATCAGTACTCGAAGAAGGATCTTAGTAATGTTACTCATCAGACAGTGCAATCGAGTTTACATTGAATTGCCCTGGGCATCTTAGGGAGTGTATGAGGAATTGAGTATTTTCCCCTTTTGGCACCTACTCTGAATGGAGCTCTCCGAGGCCAGAAATAACATGAGTTGGATGTAGAGCAAAACTTTTTCTACAATGCCAGAACGAGAGGTACAGATCTTAACTAGTCCAAAGCAAACTTTGGATTGATGTTGGAAAGTTGTTCTTCACTAAATGTGATCATGTCTCGGAACCGGCAAGCACGTCATGAATTGGGAGGGCGAGGGGGAAGTTGTGTTTTCTTCTAAGTGAATCAGCTAAGATGTACCAAATCCTTTCGGTTCATTCTTAGGATGTGTGCATCACTGACAAGACCAGAAATTTGTTGCTTATCCTTATTCATACTTATCTTGAGTGATCTAATATTTAAGTTTTAAATCTGTTAAGATTTACAGTCAAACTCTTAACTGAGCGAACATTTTGAGGATAATGAGCAGCTAGAGAGAAATGCCAACATCAAATTCACAAACTGATTGGAAATCCCACTGAATCTCACTGAAAGCACAGATATGGGGCAAATAGTCTTTAAACGGAGAATCTTTCCCTTGTCAGCCAATCACCACAACTTTCTGGGCAGAATTTTCTGCCTGTTGGGTGGGTGGGCCCGACCCAATCTCCGGCAGACGGGTAGACGATCCCCGCCAGAGAAGCGGGCCGTGCCACCATTTTACATGGGCCAATTAAGGTCCGATGGGAAGCGCTCTGCACTCCCTGTGCGGGCAGGGGGATTCCCCAAAAGCGAGAGTGCGCTCTTTCGCGCATGCGTACGAAAGAGTGCACATCTCCCTGAGGCTAAGTGCTGCCTCAGGGAGATTGCTTACACTTTTAAAAAGATTAAAAATAGAAAAAAAAAAATTCCCTAACATGTGCCCCTCATGTGACAATGTCACATGAGATGGGACATGTTCATAATTAACATAATAACTTTATTAAAAATTTTAACAATCCTGTATGAAACCTCATCCCGCCAGTGGATGAGGTTTCATGTTTTTTCTATTTGCCGCTGGGGCTCCTGGCCAATCCGACAACCTTGAGGTTGGACGGGCAGGTTCACTAAGTACTTTAATTGACCTGTCAATGGCTTCAATTGGCTATTGACAGGTCAGCGGGCCTGGAACTGATTTTGCTGCGCTCCCGCCTTCCTGAAAATTTAAATGAGGCGGGATAATGTTGGGGGTTCCACCCGACGTCATCCCGCGTCATTTTACGCGTTGGCGAGCGGGCCCCGCCCCCTGCACGCCAATGGCAAAATTCTGCCCTCTAAGTCAATCACTAGTCATTAACACAGCCAAATAAATCACTGACAGACAGGCAACCAGCTAATTTTCAATTATTTCTAACCTTTAACCAATTGCAGACCTGCTTTTGCTCCTGCATCTCCTTATTAGCTCTAGAGAAGTTCTGGAATTATTGTTGTATTTGACAATTCATTTTTCACCATCAGTGTTGTAATTTCCACATTACTGACATGCATTTTGTTATGGCTGCAGATAGACCTGAACCACTCAGAACTTGAGGACGCCCGCTGGTTTGATGCCAAAGAGCTAACAAAAGCTTTAAAACGTAAACAGATGACTACAATGAAAGAAATGAGAGATGTTCCATTCTGGATCCCACCACCTTGGGCTGTAGCACATCAACTAATCAAGGAATGGACTCAAAGGCAGCAGCCATGCTGAAGTCACTGGAATTGTTGGGACTGTTTGATGCATGGGCACTGTTTTTATAACATGATTTGCATGTAATGTGGGTCAACTATTAATGAAGCCAATGTAAAAAATGCATTGTATCAAACTTTTTTATTTATCATTTATAAAGAGGAATATTTGTCTCCTGTGCATAGGTGGGGACATAGAGGGAGAGGAGAGAAGTGATCATTGTGCAAATGCATTATTAATATGGATCCTAAATGGATAATTATAAATAAAACTCCAGTTATTGCCAATGTGCCTACTTTAAAAGTAACATGCTGAGATTTTTAAAAGGGTTTGAAAATGTTTAAGCTAGATGTTTTCCCAAAGTAAGTTTCCTTTTAAAAATTAACCTAAATATGTTCATCGTGAGTCTGAAATCAGACTGTGGAATATGAGAAACTCTGGAATGAGATGAGGTATGTTGCTAAAATCTATGTAAATTACTACTTATGATTTTAATTTTCTTGGAGTTTGAGACTAGTTGTTTCAAAGGAATGCTGGTAACATATAGGTATGATGATGTGTGATTGAAATCATTTTCCACACATTTTATCTGCATCAAGAATTCAGGTAATTACATGAGAAATCTGAATCATTTGAAAAAAAGTCAAGATTGATATTTTGTACTGTAAGGACTGAATAGCAAAGTGCACAATTTAAGCAATTAAAACCAGTTAAAATGAAATTCACTGAAATATTTAAGCAAATGTTATTTATGATTTTTTGATAATGTCATAATATATTAAAATTTACATTCTGAGATTCCTTTTTTAACATCTCAATATCTCAGTGCTTAAACACTTTAGACCATAAGACATAGGAACAGAAATTAGGCCATTCGGCCCTTCGAGTCTGCTCTGCCATTCAATCATAGCTGATAAGTTTCTCAACCCCATTCTCCCACCTTCTCCCCGTAACCTTTGATCCCCTTACCAATCAAGAACCTGTCTATCTCGGTCTTAAATACATTCAGTGACCTGGCCTCTACAGCCATCTGTGGCAATGAATTCCATAGATTCACCACTCTCTGGCTAAAGAAGTTTCTCCTCATCTCTGTTCTAATAGGTCTTCCCTTTACTCTGAGGCTGTGCCCTTGGGTCCTAGTCTCTCCTACTAATGGAAACATCTTCCCCACGTCCACTGTATCCAGGCCTTTCAGTATTCTGTAAGTTTCAATCAGATCCCCCCTCATCCTTCTAAACTCCATCGAGTATAGACCCAGAGTCCTCAAATGTTCCTCATATGTTAAGCCTTTCATTCCTGGGATTGTTCTTGTGAACCTCCTCTGGACCCTCTCCAGGGCCAGAACATCCTTCCTGAGATACAGGGCCCAAAATTGCTCACAATATTCTAAATGTGGTCTGACCAGAGCCTTATAAAACCTCAGCAGCACATCCCTGCTTTTATATTCTAGTCCTCTCAAAATAAATGCCAACATTGCATTTGCCTTCCTAACTACCAACTCAACCTGCAAGTTAACCTTAAGAGAATCCTGGACTAGGACTCCCAAGTCCCTTTGCACTCCAGATTTCTGAATTCTCTCCCCATTCAGAAAATAGTCTATGCCTCTATTATTCCTACCAAAGTGCATGACCTCACACTTCCCCACGTTGTATTCCATCTGCTACTTCTTTACCCATTCTCCTAAACTGTCCAAATCCTTCTGCAGGCTCCCCACCTCCTCAATACTACATGTCCCTCCACCTATCTTTGTATCATCTGCAAACTTAGCCAGGATGCCCTCAGTTCCTTCATCTAGATCATTAATGTATAAAGTGAAAAGTTATGGTCCCAACACTGACCCCTGCGGAACTCCACCAGTAACCGGCCGCCATCCTGAGAAGGACCCCCTTATCCTCACTCTGCCTCGTGCCAGACAGCCAATCTTCTATCCATGCTAGTACCTTGCCTCTAACACCATGGGCTCTTATCTTACTGAGCAGCCTCCTGTGCAGTACCTTGTCAAAGGCCTTCTGGAAGTCCAAGTAGATAATATCCATTGGCTCTCCTTTGTCTAACCTACTCGTTACCTCCTCAAAGAATTCTAACAGATTTGTCAGGCATGACCTCCCCTTGATGAAACCATGCTGACTTTGCCCTATTTTACAATGCACTTCCAAGTATTCTGAAATCTCATCCTTAATAATGGACTCTAAAATCTTACCAACAACCGAGGTCAGGCTAATCGGCCTGAAATTTCTCATCTTTTGACTCACTCCCTTCTTAAACAAGGGGGTTACATTAGCGATTTTCCAGTCCTCTGGGACCCTCCCTGACTTGAGTGATTCCTGAAAGATCACCACTAACACCTCAACTATCTCTTCAGCTATCTCCTTCAGAACTCTGGGGCATCCATTTATCCACCTTCAGAACTTTCAGTTTTCCAGCACCTTCTCCTTGGTAATGGCCACCATATTCACCTCTGTCCCCCGAATCTCTTGAACTTTGGGGATGTTACTCGTGTCTTCCACCATGAAGACTGACGCAAAGTACCTATTCAGTTCCTCTGCCATTTCTTTGTTCCCCACTACTACTTCTCCAGCGTCATTTTCCAGCAGCCCATTGTCCACTTTTGCCTCTCTCTTACCCTTTATATATTTAAAACAACTCTTGCAATCTTCTTTTATATTACTGGCTAGTTTACCCTCATATTTAATCTTCTCCCTCCTTATTTCTTTTTTAGTTGTGCTCTTGGTCTTTGTAGACTTCCCAATCCCCTGGTTTCCCACTGCTCTTTGCCGCATAGTATGCTTTCTCTTCAGCTTTTATGCTGTCCCTGACTTCCCTTGTCAGCCGTGGTTGCCTCATCCTCCTTCCTAGGGATGAATTTTTGCTGTGTCTCCCAAATTACTCCCAGAAACTCCTGCCATTGCTGTTCCTGCTAGGTTCATCTTCCAGTCAATTCTGGCCAGCTCCTCCCTCATGCCTCTGTAGTTGCCTTTATTCAATTGTAATACCATTACATCTGATTCCAGCTTTTTCCTCTCAAATTGCAGGGTAAATTCTATTATATTATGGTCACTTCCTCCTAAGGATTCCTTCACCTTAAGCTCCCTTATCAAATCTGCTTCATTACACATGACTTTCTAAAGTGCAGGAGGCTATCACAAGGATGAGAAAGGACATTCAACCTGTTTAAGCTCATGTACGTGAAAGTTCCAGCCATGATCATGATCAGAGTGCACTGTTAATTGAGTGAGGTGGGATCAGGATGGAAAGTAAGGACTTCTAAAATTTCCTCAGGTAGCACTGCCTCTCTCTTTTAAGTTATCACAGTACCTGTGAGGGGTTAACATGTGTGGGTGGGTTGAAACCGTAAAGTGACACACCCATGGGGTCCTCCTGCCCTATCTTCTTACAGGCTGTCACAACTGGCCAAAGAAAACTTGTGGCATCATGTAAGAAAAAGCTGCATTTCTTCACAGCAACAGAAGTAAATTGACAGCCTACTGAATCCTGCCCATAGATAATAGAATGCAATTAAAATACTTAGCTTTGCAAATAAAATCGCTTTATTTTGTGTTGAATATTTTGAAAGTAATTTAGGATAATGATTACCAAGAAATGTAGTGGAGCACTAAATAGTGTTTAAAGTCACTTCTACCAGAAATAACAGGGCACTTCCAATTCAGTACAATTAGCAATTAGCATGTTTGATGAGTTGTTTTATATGAATGACTGAGCATCACTTCAAAAGGTTCTAACAACAAGCCTGGTTTGTTACATCGTTGAAAGCTGCAATCCCTGAAGCATTAGATAATACCTATGAGGTATACGCAGTCTGGAATATTTGGCACGTAATGTGCTCTTTTATATGTACCGTATTTCATTGTGTAAGCCTGACCTTCAGTGTTCAAACTTAAGTATTGGAAATACAGCCCACACCATGTCACAACTGCCAGGCTTGGTAAATGCATCTCAACTCCTGTACAAATATAGTATCCACTTGCTGAAAAAGAACAGATCCCTTTAACTGATAATGTAAGACACATGTGTTAGAAACTGATTGAGTTGTGAGCCACCTTGGAAGTGAAATTACTATTTGAAATTAGGACAAAACTGATGCAGGATTCATTGTCTAACACTTTAACTACTCCCAAAAATCATGTATATACTCTAGACCTTCACTGGTATACGTAGTAAAAGCATTGATATATATCAAACCCCACATCATACTATAAACACAGACTAAGTTGCCTGTCCCATTTTAATTTTTATTTATTCATGTTGTTTAGTTTTGTGGATTTAATTCAATTTAGTCTCCCTCTCTAGTCTTTCTGGACCAATTAACAGTGTTAATAGAGAGGGATGAAACCTGCAAACAATAGCCCTCCCTTCATTTGGAGAATTATGTAGATGCTTGGTGTTTTATTTTTCAGTCAATCACCTATTCTATGCTCGAGGAAGTAGGTTTTTGAAGGTGGTGGGAGAGAAGTAGTAAAATGTTGTTCCAATCTCCATAGACACCAACAACTTTCAAGAAGAGATTTGAATTCCCAGTGACCAACTCAAAAGGATCACCTGACAAGATTTCACGCTTTAAGACTTTTACGCTAACAAATAAACTAAAATCAAAATTGAATAAACATTACTTAGCTGGCAATTAAAACACTAAACTACAGAAAAGATATCCCACCTTTATTCCCTAACACAAACAAAAACCTCATGCCATGTTTATACTTTACACTGCACTCTCTGCAGAATTGTAGTTTTTACAGCAACCAGTCCGAAATTACTCCCAGCTTCCAACAGGCTTGCTTCACCCCATTTAGCTGACTCATAGCACCCAGTGTCTGTCGAAAGTTGTTTCCCTCAGTTTCTGAGAATCCCCAAAGCAAGGTCCACTCTGACTCCTTCCATCAGTCTTGCCAAGGTTAATCTTCCAGTGTCCTTAAATCTTCACAGGTCCCGTCTCTTCGACCAGAAAATATGTGCCTACCAGCATCCTGCCTGGTGGTGAATAGAAAAAGCCTTTCTGCTATTCACAGCAGCTGCTGTTTTTTTGTCTGTCTGTCTCTCTCTTTCTGAGACTCCCTCTCTCTTTCTGTCCAGAGTCACTAAGCCTGGCAGGAGTGGGGCCAACTGTCTTTTCTCCAGGTGTGTAAACTTGGCACCTTGCTTTCAATGGAGCGACCTGGGCCCCTGTCCCCATGGCAATCAGATCACTTGCTTATCGGCAGGCAGAACTAGTAGGAGGTTGCATGCCCTTCACTGTTTTACCTTGAATTGAAGGAGACTGTTTGAAAGATAACTATCTTATAAAACCTCACGTTTGTAACAGTGTTTCTGGGGGACAGAGAAGGGGATGCACAACATTGCTACCATATATTTGAATTCAGTCAGCATTGAACTTGCTTGTTGTATGTAAAGCAGTTGGTGATGTTGGTGATAGATGTGGGATAGATGTGAATCATCACTAAATGGAGCGAACAGCAACTTTTAAAGAAGTCAGGAAGCTCAAGTTATAAGCATAAAGTGAAGAAAAGACAAATTGAGAGAGAGAGAGAGAGAGAGAGAAAAGGCCATTAATTTGGCTTAAAATTCCAACATTACTATGTTTCTTGATTCTTACATATCTTATGTTATAGCACTGATTACACTTCCAAACTATTTAATTGGCTATGGGACTTTTGGAGATAGTGAAAGGTGCTATATAATACAATTTTTTTTTCTCTAATAATAACTCTCTCCCGATTCAGTTAAAAAGTCTGTCAATGAGGATGCTGACAATTGTTACTGTTTTCCTGATCTGAGGAACTTCCAGCCAGAGACTGCACTCTTAATAGTTGAATCTTGACTTAGCCAGTGAGAATTCTTGAGTAGCCTGTGGACCCAAACCTTTTGACCTGTGTGCACTTTGAGTATTTACTGAATACAACAGTTTAGACTTTAGATGTCACGCAGCTGATTTACGGTATCAGGCACTGAACTTCTACAAGGCTTTTGTTAAAATGTATTTGAACTATCCATTATTTATGTGGATAATCTCCTTTGAGAAAATAGCTACCAGAAAATAGTATTATTTAAATAACTAGCATAAAGAAAGTCTTGATTTTATATTGTGCTTTGTCATGTCTCTCAGAAAGTCCCAAAGAGCAGTACTTAGAACACATCACCTTGAAATCCAATGAGAAACATGGCAGCTAATTTGCAAGCTCTCATGTTCTGCCATGAGCTGAACTGATCATGGAGGCACAGTGTCAGGGTAAGGGATCAATCATTTAGGACTGAGATGAGGATAAATTTCTTCACTCAATGGATTGTGAATCTTTGGAATTCTCTACTCCAGAGGGTTGTGGATGCTCCTTTGTTGGCGATACTTAAGGCAGGGATGGACAGGTTTTTGGTCCCTCAGGGAATCAAGGGATATGGGGAGCCGTGGGAAAGTGGAGTTGAAGCCCAAGGTTAGCCATGATTGCGTTGAATGGTGGAGCAGGCTCCACAGGCCATATGGTCTACTCCTCTTCCTATCTCTTGTGTTTTTGTAGAATCCACCCCAGCATTTCATCCCATATCACCAACCTTATTTGCTGTCTGTCACTTGTAAAACAACAATATTATCATAATCCTTCACTTTTCTATTAATTCAAACATTGCGCTGCATCTTACCTATGTCGGGCAGAGGCAGGTGGCGATCAGCTGCACGCCACCATTTTACATGGGCAGGACAATTAAGGCCCACCCAACGTAATACGCAGCCAGTAGCGCCCAGCGCTACCTGTGCGGGAAGGGGGAGGAGGGAGAGTCGGGGTGTGACTCGCATGTGCGCAAAAGAGCGCAGCAATCTCCCTGAGGCACGGAGCTGCCTCAGGGAGGTTAAGTTGGTAATGAAAATGTTGAATAAAAGACCTAAAGAGTTATTTAAACATGTCCCCTAATGTGACAGTGTCACATGAGCTGGGACATGTTTGTGCATTTCGAAAATTTGTTTATTTTATTAAACCTTCAAGAAAGCTCATCCCGCCCATAGATGATGTTTCCTGAAAAACATGAAGGCCGCTTGGGCCCTTCACCTGCTCACCAACCTTAATTAACGTTGGACGGGCAGCGCTGTTAATGAGCTAAATTACTTTCCTAATGGCCTTACTAGGCCTTTGACAGTTCGGCAGGCGCGCAGCCGCCTCCAGCACGTGCCCACCGAACGCAATATCGGAATGATGCGTGATGATGTCAGGACATACGCCCTCGTGTCATTTTATGCATCAGCATGTTGGGCCCACCCCCGATGCCGATGGCAATATCCTGGCCATTGTGTCAGGTGGAGTCAAAATATAAATAATAGATACAGAAAACTATCACTTAGCTGCTCCAAGCTATTTGTAGCCACTGAAACAATCAAAAGAACTCTGTCAATATTTTAAGACAATTGTTCATAGCATCTACAGTAACTGCTGACCTTCTTAACATACTGTTTTAATTAAATCCTCTTGTTATCTTATTAACTCTGCTGCTCCGTGTGACCTCTGCGGCATCAGTGATCACAGGTTTCATCTTTTTACCGAGGCAAAAGTGGCAGCCCACAGTTTTCCTTTGTTACACATTTTTTATTAAAGCTATTCTCTTGCTGTCGGCATCGCTGGCATTATGGTGTCAGCCATCAACAGTGTCAGGACTGTTGCATCAGAGTCTAAAAGTCATGGGCTCAAACCCTACTTCAGAGATTTAAGAGCAAAATCTAGGCTAACATTCCAGTGCAGTGCTGAGGGAAGATTGCACTGTTGGGGGTGACATCTTTTGGCTGAAATATTAAACGGAGGCTCTGTCTCCCCAGTGTCCTGGCCAATGTTTATCTCTCAGCAAACAGCTAAAATAGACCAGTTCTGTTGAAGGGTCATGAGGACTCGAAACGTCAACTCTTTTCTTCTCCACCGATGCTGCCAGACCTGCTGAGTTTTTCCAGGTAATTCTGTTTTTGTTTTAGCTAAAATAGATCATCTGACCATTATCAATGTTACCTTTAAGCTATTTCTGCAGCTGAGCAGAAATTCGGAATGTACAGTGCAGTTAACTAACAGACTACCACAACCAATGTTCCCCTTTAAGGTCACGCACCTATCTTAAAGGTACTGTGCAGTGCAACAAAAAACTGCATATAATAAAGAAAAAATAGAGGGAATATTGGTCACTGTTACATGGCTGACAATGGGAGCTTGCTGCGTGTAGATTGGCTGCTTTGTTTCCTGAAGTACAACAGTGATTATACTTCATAAATATTTCTTTGCCTATAAAGTGCTTTGGCTTTCTTTGCCTATAAAGTGCTTTGGAATGTTCTGAGGTTGTGACAAGTGCAAGAGAAATTCAAGTTTTTCTTATCCTTCTCCCCATTGAAGCAATTAACTCAAATCCCATTTCCTGCTCTTTTTTCATGGTCTTTGATATTTTTCATCTTCATTTCTATACATATTTCTGTCTCAGCTTCAATGGTCACTGGATCCTGAGAAGCTTCTCCTAACCTTCCTCATTACTTCTGCTATAGACCAGTCCCACTTTACAGCTTTTTATCAATTCACCAACCAGTGTCAATAATCTGTCACTATTTATACTATCAATTGCTTTCAGAATTTCGAATTTCAGAATTTCAGTTAGATTCCTCTTTAGTAATTTTGACTTGTGAAATCTCACACTGTAATGATATTTTCCCTTCCATGGTAACATTCTCATACAGCTTCCCCTTGACTCCATTATCCTTTCTATAATGGGGTGCCCAAAGCATGCAACATAGTGTAACTAGTTCTGTCGAAGGGTCATGAGGACTCGAAACGTCAACTCTTTTCTTCTCCGCCGATGCTTTCAGACCTGCTGAGTTTTTCCAGGTAATTCTGTTTTTGTTTAACATAGTGTAACTGTTCACCTAACACTGGTAATTTCAAGTCATGTCTTCTTTGTACTCATGTTTATTTCATACTTTAATTCTCTCAGTCATATTGAATTCTACATATTCTTATCTATCCAGTTACATCTCCTCTGGACCTGTCCTTTGTTTCTATATTTATCACCTCTGTTTGCTCTGCACTATTATCATTTGTGTCATTCAATCACTTCTACCCTATCACACACACCTCTCTTTTATTTTTCTCTTGAACCCTTTTCCCTGGCCCTGTATCCCTTAAAGAACTATTCAAGACTATGGGCCAAATGCTAGTAAATGGGATTAGGTAGGTAGGTCAGGTGTTTCTCACGTGTCGGTGCAGACTTGACAGGCCAAAGGGCCTCTTCTACACTGTGTGATTCTGTGATTCTGTAATCTAATAAAAAAGGTCTCTGAACTGAACTCCGCTTCCCTCTGCACTGATGCTACCTGCTGAGTATTTTCAGCGTTTTTTGCTTTTTTATTGTGAGTTCTACATACTTCGACAAAAGAAAAATACTTTGGATACTGGAATACTGAAATAAAAAGAGAAGAAGCTGGTAACGCACAGCAGGTCTGGCAGCATCTATGGAAAGAAAAACAAAAGTTAATCTTTTAGGTTGGTGACCTCATATGAGATCCAGAAGAAGTTAGAGATTTAACAGTTTATAACTGAGTACAGAGGAGGTCTTGTGGCATGTATCCCATGTATCTTGTATCGCTGCCTCTGAGCCAGAAACTCTGGGTTCAAGTTCAGCTTCAGGACTTGATGACCAAGGAAGGCTCATTAGTAACGCGGTCAAACTGGTTGCGCATCAACTTGTAAATCCTTCCAACATACTCCAGTGCCAGGTGGTAAGAGTGGTCGAGGTTCCTGGTCAGCCACATAGAAAGAAGTTGGAGTCTCTGCCATTACTATTCATAGCTCCAGGGCTACAACATGCATGTAAACCACAGCAGCAACTCCACTCCTCCGCGGAGGCCGGTTGGTTCATTCAGCCAGATGGCCGGTGTTGGATCAGGTTGGTGCAATCCCCATTCTGGCTGGGATGGATCCGGGAACCCCTGCCTCCTTGCTCTACCTGTGGTGGAGGCTGCAGCACCGTGGATCGGATCGGACCTGCCAGAGAACTCAAGGAGAAGAATCAAGGATGGTGTCGGCGGAGAAAGGTGGGTGGGGCTCTGTGCATGCTTGAAGCCGTAAAATCTCCAATTATTTCCAGCTCTGATGAGAGGTCATCAACCTGAAAGGGGGCCAAAAAAACCTGGAAGCAGAAACAGCAATGATTTCAAAAGGAGATTGAATGGACTCTTGAAGGAAATAAACTGAATCGAGCTGGAGGGTGGGACTGACTGGATTGCTCAGTGGAGGGCTGGCAATGACTCGCTCGACTCCTTCTGTGCTGCAAATGACACTTTTACTCTTTGAAGGGTCAACACTTGCTGCTCTCTCCACAGATGCTACCCGATGCGGAATGTCTTTCAGCATTTTCTCTTTTTATCCCATGCTTACCCTTTAATGTCGAGCTGTCCTGCAGTCCATTAACATTTAAATGTGGAAGGGGTTGCCACAGACTCATTATTAAACTCTGCGTAAATTTAAAAAGTTCAAGACAACACAATCAGTTTGCAACTTGGTTTGATACTGCACTGTGAGACAGGCTCTCCCATATATCTTTAACCGCTCTCTACTGAAGTCAGATCAGCCTCTGGAGTTATATGGTCACCAGCTTTGGAAACCATGCGCAGCAACAAAAACGTAAGAACATAAGAAGTAGGAACAGGAATGGACCATAGCGTTCCTTGAACCCGTGCCCCCTTTTAACAAAGTCAAGTCTGATCCTTGACCTCAACTCCATTTCCTGCCCAAGTTCCCATCTTCCTAATCTTCCCATCTTCAGTTCTGTCGAAGGGTCATGAGGACTCGAAACGTCAACTCTTTTCTTCTCCGCCGATGCTGCCAGACCTGCTAAGTTTTTCCAGGTAATTCTGTTTTTGTTTCCCATCCTCCTAGATTGTCTTGGTGCCTGAAAATCCTTTGCTCTCTGTCTTGAATAATCTCAATGATCCACAGCTCTCTGGTGTAGAGAATTCCAAAAATTCACAACTCTGAGTGAAGAAATTTCTCCTCATCACAAAGGCCGACCACCCCCCCCCATCCTGAGACTATAAGCTTTTAATACTAGGCTCTCCAGCAATCTGGCAATGCTAAAACCCACTCGTTCTATGCTCTGACCAATACCATATTTTCCCAAGGAAATTAAGAAAGTGCTGGAAATACAAAACAGATCCATTAACAGCTGACGGAGAGCAAGAACTTGCATTTGTCTAGCGCCTGTCACAACCACCTTATGTCCAAAAGTGCTTTACAGCCAATGAAGTACTTCTGAAGTGTAGTCACTGTTGTCATCTAGCCTAGAATAAGCAAAGAGGACAAAGCTGTTGGGTGGGACCTTCTGAGGCTGTGAAAGGCGCTATGCAAATGCAATTCCTCGTCTTTCCTTTAAATATTTATACCTTTTTGTCAAGTTCACACCCAAAATGGCTATGGCGTAATCGTTGTGTACTTTGAACACTTTATGTTTGATTTCTGATTTCCAGGGCCTTTTTTTCCCCCTCTCTCTCACTTAAATGCAGGAGGGTTTATGGTATCCGGTGGATCATTGACTGCGGTGCAAATAAAGGTTTATGCAGATAGTTCAGGCTCGCCTCTCCTCTTCTCCCCTGGCACCGGCACAGACGGCTGTGTAGTTAATTTTTAATGTGACTCCTGTTGGACCCTCCAGGATGGAAGCCGCAGTTCCTGCGGAGGGGACGGGCGGCAGGTGCCGGCTGCCAGCCTCCTGGGCTCTCTACATGCTCTGCTCCGGCTTCTCCGAGTTCTTCAGCGGCGTCTTCATCAACCAGTACCGCTTCAACTTCCCCGCTTTCATCGCCCTGTGCCAGGTTAGGACAGCCAGCGCCGCTTACAGCAGCCTGGGAGTTGTAGTCTTGGCCATTGTACCCGAATCCATCGCCAGGGCTACGATTCCGCACCTATCATCAACAAAACTGCTACTTTAGGGATTGACTCCCCCGGTTGTCCTTTTATAGAGAACCATAGAACGATACAGCGCAGAAGGAGGCCATTCTGCCCACCATACCTGTGCAGGCTATTCAATTCATCTCGCTCCTCTGCTCTTTCCCCGTGATCCTGTATTATTTTTTAACCCCTTCAAGTCTTTACAATGGGGCTTCTTTTTACCTTGAATCACTGTTTGGTGGTGATGGAGTAAGTCAAGCTTTGTTTTTATTATAAAAGATAAAAGAAGAGTCATACGGACTCGAAACGTTAACTCTGTTTCTCTCTCCACAGATGCCGTCCGACCTGCTGAGTTTTTCCAGCATTTTCTGTTTTTGCTTCTGCTTTTTATTTTAATGGCTTGTAGAATTTTTACCCGTTTTACTGGGGTCACAGATATTTTGCTTTGTTGCCTCTTGGAGTCAGGGACGAATTTCCCTGCATGTGCTCATTTTTTTTTGGCTTTCAGCATTACTAGTAGCTTTCTTTTTATTCATTGATGTGATGTGGATGGTTGTTTGGCATGGTCAGCAGTTATCGCCCCACGACCCTAACTCCCGCCTTCTTGACCTGCTGGAGTCTATCTGCTGCAGGTACTCTGGAGATCAGTGCAGCTTGAGGTTGCTCTCTCCAGTGTACAGGATGGGAAGTGAAAGGTCTGCCGGCCTTTGTTCACCTGGTTAATGTTTGTATGTCAGTTCTTTAAGTATTGCTGTATTGTGCTGTGAATGAACCACCAACTCTCACTTACTTCCAGCGATCAGCTATTTTGCATGTCCAAAAAGAATCTAAATGATACCTTGTACTGTAAAAACAATTACATTTGAATCCAGAGGATTCGTGGCACTTTGGCAGACACCAGTACAAACATGACAAGAGTTTGATGAGTTGCTCAGCTGCTAACACATTTGGCTATAGCTCCACTCTAGGAATTAGGGTTTCACAAAGGGTGCAAACTCTCCAGTGCAGTATTGAGTTACATTAGCAAGAGTTAAAACAAGTTTCTGGATGCCTATCTGAAGACCAGGTAGCCTCCTAGTCTTCTGGCCCACATTCCTCCCTCAACCAAGACTAAGAAAAGCAGATTAGTTGGTGATTCATCTCATTGTTATTTGTGGGATCTTGCTCTGCACAAAACAGCTGCTTAATGTATTTCACAGTCATTGCATTTTGAAGTCATTTATCGCATACAAAATCCTTTGAGACATCTTGGGAGGCATGCAAAGAGTATATAAGTACAAGTTCTCCTGTATGATATTATTTCACTGTGTTATCCTTTGTTAGGCTCTGCTGACCATTGTGGTGCTGCAATTATTGAGACAAGCCGGACTGTTGAAGATCCAACCATATTTACTGGAGAGTGGAGAGATTTTCCTGCTCCCTTCCATTTGCTCTGGTTTTCATTCAATCCTAACTCTGTGGGCTGTGACCAGCTCCAATTCCATAGTCTTCACATTCATCCAACGGTTTACACCCCTGGCCACCTTGGTATTCTTGGAAACATTTAACTTGAAAAAGAGAATCTCCTTCAGCAATGCTTTTTTGGTGCTGCTGGTCACTTCGTGCTCCATTTTTGCAGGTAAGATGTGATAAAGATTAAACCATGCTACTTCTAGCATAGCTTCTGTACATCACCGTACTTCAAAGTAATTCATTATATGTTAAACTTTTGTTGTATAAATCTGTATATAAATACAAGTCTGTATTTTCAAACCCTACAGCCTAACTTAATGTACATCCTACCTCAACACCGTTTCCTAGACCTACGCCCATTTGTATTTTTGACTCAGCTGCCATCCCATTTCCCTCTCTGCTCCATCCTCAGTGGCAAAGCTTTTCATCTTTGTGCTGTTGCATGTTGGAATGTCCTTCCATAACACCAACACCTTACTATGCCTCTCCCTCAAAGGTCTGCTCACAACATACCTTTTCGATCAAGCCTTCATCACCTTTCCTCAATCATGCTCTGCAGTATCTCAGAACGTTAAAGGCACTATTATAAGCATTGTGAAAAATGAAGTTAAAAACAGAAAACACTGGTAAATATACATGTCCACCACCATATCCAAAGGAGAAGATAAGTTAACATTTAACTTTTCATGATGGTCTGACATTGACCTCTCTTCCCAATCCTCTAAAAGGATCTGTGACCAAAATGTTAACTTGACTTTTCTCTTTACAAATGTCAACCATAATTTGCAGTTATCTTTCTTTTTAACTCTACTTAAAATTGCCCTGAGGCATAAAGTCACCTCTTCCTATTCAATCAATAAAATATTGCCAATCATTAACCAGACAGGTTAGATTCCATTGCTTTTGTTTGTCCAGTTGAGGGCAATACAGGGGAAATATTTTGTCCTTTGTGGCAAGTGCCAAATTTCTCTTTGTACCTCATTCCAGTGATTTAAAAGGATAATGAACCCTTTTTCAGCAAGGTGTGTAACAATGAACCACGTGTCACTGAAGGGTGATCCACACCAACATTTTTCTCTCCAAAAATTGTGAAAAATCGATCAATAAATGGTTGTGTATGTATATGGACTGTTAAACCTCCTGTTCAAGAGCACTTCCCTCCCTTTGATCCAGAAGATTTGTGAAGACCACAAGAAGTCAGTGCCAACATGGTTAAGATTAGTTATTGTTGGTCCCTAAAATTATTTTAATTTATGCAAGAGGTGACTTGAATTCACCAACAGATAAGAATATGTTGCCAGAGAAATGACTAAGAGCTGTAGGTCTTTGGAATATTGGGAGATTCTGATAATAGCATAATTATGGATGAGGAAGGCCATTTGGCTTATCTTGATTCATCCGTCCAGGATGAGCCCCCTCCCCCACCCCATCCCATCCCAGCATCCAAGTGAATGATTCTAGGGTTTTGATTTTATCCGAGAGCCCATTCCATGTATTGATTACTCTGTGCATAGAAGAATCTCATCAGTCCAAAATTTGCCTGTTTACTCTTGTCTATTCATGTAATTTAATCTTATTTTCTTTTTCCATTCTGTTATTTTGGATACCTCCTGGAGGATCACTTCCTTTCAAGGCTAAAAAGCTCAAGTGTCTCCACTTTTTCCTCATAAGTCAAACTTTTGATGCACGGGATCAAAAAGATGGCCCTTTTCTGCACTTCCTTTAGCAAATGTGACCAGAACTAGACACGGTTCTCAAGATGTTGGTAGATAGAAGCACTATGCAGTTTGATCGTGACTTCCACTGTGGAATTCCACTGGTCAGCAATTTATTGGTTTTGTTGACTGCTGCCTAAAATTGGTTACACATGATTAGTGGTGTGTCTAAGAATCTTGGGTTTTTTCAATTCCATTATTAGTTATTTCAACACGGTTCACAAGGTGTGTGTCATTTCCCTTTCAATGTGCAGCACTTTACAGTTCCCTTCATTAAATTCATACTACAGAGCACAGCGTATCTCCCAGCTGCAATCTGCCACTGGCAACTGCTAAAGCCATGTCCTGTTGGGAAACGGATTTATTTTGAGGAATGTGAAAGGTCAGGGAAAAGTATCTATTGCCACATCTTTATCCTGCTTTCTAAATATGAACTATTCTAATATGTTCCTGCCTAGGGCTTCAGATTTTCAATGATGAAGTTGTTGTGTATATATATGGACTGTTAAACCTCCTCTTCAAGAGCACTTACCTCCCTTTGATCCAGAAGATTTGTGAAGATCACAAGAAGTCAGTGGTGGATGTCTATTACACCTGCACCATTAATAGCTGTCCACTGCTGTTGGTGTACTGCCTTCTCCATCCAGATACTCCTCAGATCTTCCCTTCAGGCAGCTGGTCCAGTCTGATCTTTTTGGGCTTTTTTTGCTTGGTGTTGCTCCTGGGGTCTTTGCTGAATTTCCTGGTTTTCCTGTGCACCTTGCTGAGCTCAGCACTGACAATGAACATGGTTGAGGTCGCAAAGACAAACATACTGATGCTGAGGAATATTGTTACACATGAATGGACTTTCTCACTCCCGCTTCTCACCAGTCTTCTCATCAGTATCAGTGGAGCAGGCATCTATGTGTACAAAAATTCTAGACAGATAAATACAGGAACAAGGAAATGTGCAACGGAAATGACCATTTGAAAACTTCTCAGTATATTACAAGTATTGGAATTTAAGTTAATGGATAATTTTCCTCTTTGTGTCACCCGAGAGTGTTGATTTATTGCTGGTTCCATGTCTACAATTCTCCAGTGTTCTGTCCAACTTACCACACAAAAAATCGATATTGATTTGTGGAAAGTTATCCAATTTTAGAAAGGCTTGAATTCATATAGCAGCTTTCACAATCTCAGGACATCCAAAGTGTTTTACAGTTAATGGAATACTTTTTTTTATTGTATTGCAGGAAACAAGGCAACTAATTTATGCACAGTAAGCTCCCACAATCATGTGATAATGACCAGATATATAATTTTTAGTAATGTTGATTAATGGATACATTTGGTCAAGAAACCATGGAGAACTCCCCTGCTCTTCCTTGAAACAGTACCATATGATCTTGTAGGTCCACCTGAGAGAGCAGATGGTGACTCAGTTTAATATCTCAACAAAAGAAAGCATCTCCAACAGTGAAGCATTACCTCAGTACTGCACTGAAGTCTCAGCCTTAATTTTTGTGCTCAAGTATCTGGAGTGGGGCTTGAATGCACACCCTCTGACTCAAAGAGGCAAGAGTGCTACCCACTGAGCCACAGCTGACTAAACATCACAGGCTCAATGCACCATTGTCACTCAACGTTCACACACACATTTTCCGGCAGGGATCACTAGACAGCTATCAGGAATAGTAACTTGCAAATTTTTTCGTAAGATACAAAGACCAATCCTATACTGCCAAGAACTAAATCAGCTTGAACCTGGGACATTCTTGGCCTGTATGTCTCCTTTAATTCACTGGAATGGATAAAAAGCCATCGGAGCAACATGTTCTAAATAAGCTCCTGCCATCTCATTTTGTACTTTCAAAATCTAGCACCTTGTTTAGTTCAGAAAAGTTACTGACTTTGTCCTTTTCCAGATATTTTAGAGCTGTGCTGAACCCAGCCTTTGTACATTAAATGCAAATTGTTGTCCTTTATTGTTACACAGGGTAGTTGTTAAAAATGTTTTTTTCATTATAATAAACTCATCTGTTGCAGGAGTACCATCAGTGTTTTTTGTTCTGACTCCTACCTCTTACAATGTTTTCCCCTCCAGATTTCAGAGTATAATTTAACAGACACTGACCACCCTCCTTATGGAAGTGACCATCCTCCATGCCAGAGTCTAAACAGCCAGAATCAGCAGTTTTTTACCCGTACTTTGCAACCCATCCAATTCTGACCAACCCTACAATAAGGAGAAAGAATCTTGGTTAAAAACAAAAAACTGCGGATGCTGGAAATCCAAAACAAAAACAGAATTACCTGGAAAAACTCAGCAGGTCTGGCAGCATCGGCGGAGAAGAAAAGAGTTGACGTTTCGAGTCCTCATGACCCTTCAACAGAACTAGAACTAGTTTTGTTGAAGGGTCATGAGGACTCGAAACGTCAAGAATCTTGATTAGTTTTGCTCCTCCCTAGCCCAGAGAGGTGCAGATTTTTAAGAGTCCTTATAACCTTTCCTGCTGTTGACCTGTGCAGATTTTCTTGCACACTACAGTCTGATTAAAGGGTTTTATAAATACTGAAACTGTAGACAGTAATTTGAATGTGGCAAAGATGTTGCAAGATCAAGGGGTTTAAAAAGAGAATTCCAGAGCGTGGAGATGTGATAACTGAAGGTTTTGTAACTGATGGCAGAATGATAGTGGCAGGGTGTGGATATGACAGAACAGCAAGCAGGCCAGACTAAGTGTCAAACTGAGACTTCTCAGATGAGATCAGTGTAGCTCAACAGCACTGGATGTATTTACCCGATTAAACATCAGGGGTCTGCATAGATTCTTATTGCAAATAAAGCGATGAAACATTATGTTACACAAATTGGTCTTTTGAGGGCAGCCCTTCACTTTGCTTTCTAATTATTATTGAATCGGCTTCCAGCCATCCTTTCAGGAAGTGTATTCCTGATCATAACTTGCTGTGTAAAAAAATCAATCTCATCTTGCCTGGGTTCTTTGGCTGATTACCTTAAATCTGTATCCTCTGATTATCAGCCCTCCTGCCACTAGAAACAGTTTGTCCTTATTTACTCTATCAAAACACATCATGATTTTAAACACCTCTATTAAATTTCCCCTTAACCACTGCTTCTTGAAGAACAATTCCACATTCTCTAGTCTCTCCCCACAATTAAATAATAGCGATCGTCTATGCCCCAAAGGATCACAGATCTGCATCTCTCTACTGCTCCGCCCAGTACATTGGAGCTTGTGTACTCTGCTGCCATGCTATCCTCATACCTCACAACCAGAGAAATTACTGAGAATAGTTGTGCAGCTTTGCGGTGTCAGAGACATCCTATAGAAACGCAAACCACAAACAGCTGAATGAGAAATAAAAATGTTACTGACTCAGTACACCACAAGTTTCTCAAAGGCAATTCGGGATGGGCAATAAATGCTGGCCTAGCCCACATCCCATGAACGAAAAAAAAATGCATGTAAAAATACACACTGCCACAGCAACTCAGGGTTCCTTGGCGGGGGGGGGCGCTGGTTGGCTCAGTTGGCTGGACAGCTGGTGTGGATCAGGTTTCTGCCAACAGCATGGGGTTTGATCTCTGTTCCAGCTGGGGTGGATTCGGAAACGGTCTCCTTGCCCTGCCCATGGTGGAGGTCACGGCGCTGTGGGTCTGGCCCGTCTTCGGGCAGAGAGCTGAAGATGACGATGACTGAGGTGACAGTGCATTGCTTTATAGAGAAGATGGTAAATTCAAACTCTTGTCTATTTGTTCAGATGAATCCAAATCTGCCTTCAACCAAAATCACCAAAAACAAGTTGACCAGTCGTTTGCCTCATGGTTTTTTATGGGATCTTGCAGCACTCAAATTGGCTGCTGCATTTGCTTGCATATCAACTACATTTCAAAAGCAAGTAATTGTTTATGAAAGGCTATGAGATGTTTGGAGAGTGAGGTAATAGCTCTGTTCCTAACTACATGATTTGTCAAGTTCTCTTAAAGTTCCCATCTGGTTCACAAATGTCCTTTAGGGAAGGAAATCTGCCAACCTTACCTGGTCTGGCCTACATGTAACTCCTAACCCACCACAATGTGGCTGGCCCTTAACTGCCCTCTGAAATGGCCTAGCAAGCGACTTGATTCAAGGGCAATTAGGGGTGGGAAACGAACACTGGTCTCGCCAGCAACACCCACATCTCCATGAAAGAATTTAAACAATTCTGATATTTGCATTTATTTACAATGACAAAAATAGTTTCTGCAAGATTTCATGGAAAATTTTAAAATATAAAAAGATGTATTCTCTCTCAGATTCTAGTCCTAAACAATAGTTTGCTTTTAAAGTATCTGAGTTTTCCAGTTTATGGTAAATCTGAACTGTTATTTACAGCACAGCCAGCCTTAAAGGCTACTTGACTTCAGTGATGGCACATTAATCATGGTGAAGCTGTAGATCTTGGAGCAGTGATAAAGAATTACTTATCATAAGTACCACAGCAGTCTTTATTTGTCCTGGTTATCTGGGAGTCGTATCCCCATGCTTTGCAGGATGTTAGAGGCAGGCCCAGCTAGGCCGGCTTGTGAGCTGTACGACTCTAATAGGTTCTCCACCAGATTCAAGTCCACATCCACAGGCAGAATCTTCAAATTCCCTTCAGAGTCAGTCTCCAATTCACCCTCTGCTTCTTCAGTTATATCAGGTCTGTCTGAGCCAACCTGTGAGGGCAAGAAACAGAAAACTGCATTTTGTGGCACAGGAAAAGTACGACACATCACCACATAGGCTTTAGAAAACACGTGCTTTGAGTCTAATGGTGTATTCGTACTGAGCTTGTAGCAACAATATTAATTACACCGGTACAGTACCTTATTATTATAGTCTGATTCCATCCTAACCAGAAGAGAACTCTGCATGTCTGCGCTAATAGGGATTATATCTGCACTTTCCCATTTAGACAAATTCTGAGTAGACTCATCTATAAAGATGAGTCTACTCACCGAGGGATCATTTAAGGATTTTTAAGATTTGGAGTTGTACTCCATGCAATGTTAAACCTAAAAGAATTGATACCAGCTCCCTCAAGAAAGGATGGGAGGGGTCTTCAACCCTATCTCTCGAGTCAGGTTAGAACCATACACCAGAATTATACTGCACATTTAGCATCAGCAAGCAGATGGTGGCCCTCTTGGAAGAAATAAATTTAGTGAGCTGGTGAGGTGGAAGAAAAATTACATAGTAAGAAGGGGCAAGAGTTCAATTAGGAAAAGGTTAGGAGTGAGCTGGGACTGGGACGAATTTAGAGGCAGTAATGTAGATGATCTCTATTTTGTTTATGATACCATCAGCTCCTTGCATTTAGTATCAGCTTAAGTGAGGTTGGGGTGAAAAATCACAGAACATGATCATTTGTGAAGAGGAATTTGGGTTGTTCCTACTCTTCACAATGGGGATTTGGTTATGGAAAGGGTGCTGGGTAGGTGGTGTTGTAGAACTCGAGGTGGTCAAGCCAAGTATATTCCTTCTTATGGCCAAAACACTCAGGGCAGTTGAATGGGGGAGCCCTCAAAGTTGGAAATACGTGTCACTTCTTGTGGACAATAATTGGAAAATCCAATATTCTGGTGTCCTACAAATTCTTTTAAGCTCTTAAACAGACAGTTCATAGTGCTATTTGTAAACCTGTGTACTTAAACTTATATTTTAATACCATTCCTAACACAAGGCAAGATATTTTGCAGTACCTTAATGGGAATGTGGACAATGAGTAGAAAAGGGAAAGGGAGAGGTTTAGGAATTCAGACTGGAAGCAAAGCTGATGATAAAGTTAGGGGGCTTTTGAAAGTTGAGAGTGAGGTGATAAGTCAAAAGGCTTTGGGGGAAGACCTCCAGACAGCATGGCACTAATGATGGAGTGGAGGTGTCTGACACCACTGGTGTCCAAGGAGAGTAGGGGACAAATGGAGTCAAAGATCTATTGTCCAGTACAAGTTATAATTCAATTTACTATTTGAGATCAGAAAAGGGAACAGAATGACTTTTGGGGTCCACTTGATACTTGGACCACCATTAGGCAGAGCCGATAAGGCTGTTAAAAATGACAGGGAGCAAGATGTTACCAATCTAGTCTTGGTGGAATGCTGTGAAAGTCTTGTTTTCCAGTTGCAAGAATCTAAATATGAATAGATTGTCTTTTGCACGGCTAACATACCTCATCAGTGATTTTAGTAAAGCTTTTGCCAATATTTGTGCTTGCCAGCTCCTGGTCCATCTGCTCCATGTAGTCTCGGATATTCTCAAGAGTCTCTGCAGCTGACATATCCTCCTCTAGTTTGCCCCCTTTATTGTCAGACTCTGCATCGCTGTCCAATAAATCATAATCCTCTTCCTCATCAACATCATCCGAATCAAGCTCATCTGATTCTACCCCTGTAGTCAAGGCCACAGAAAAATCAATTAAAAAAAAATGCATTAATATGGCACTTTTCACGACCATTGGACATCTCAAAGCGCTTTACAGCCAATTAAGTATATTTTTTTGAAGTGTAGTCACTGTTGTAATGTAGAAAACACAGCAGCCAATGTGCACGCACATAAACAATGTGATAATGACCAGACAATGTTTCAATGATGTTGATTGAGGGATAAATATTGACCAGGGCACCGAGGATAACTCTCCTGTCCTTCTTCGAAATAGTGCCATGGGATTTTTTTTACATCCACACGAGCAGGCAGGTGAGGCCTCTGTTTAATGTCTCACCCAAAACACATCACCTCTGACAATGCAGCACTACATCCATATTGCATTGGAGCATCAGCCTTGATTTTTATGCTCAAGCCAGGAATAGCACTTGAACCCAGAACCTTGTCATTCAGGAGGCGAGAATGCTACCAACTGAACCATGGATGACACCATTGCCACCATGGCTGACAATGCAGGACAATGACCTCAGGTAGGAAGAAAGATTACATAAAAAATGGAAAGGTCAATTAGCATGCGGAAACGTAGGTTAACATTTCAGTTTTGATGATGGGTCTGCACCTGAAACATTAACCTGTCTTTTCTCATTACAGACATGACATTCACTTGAATGGTTAGATGTGGCCTCACACGTCTAGTATGAAGATGACACTTCCCATGCTGCATATTCCTACCTAGGATCCTTTCCAAAGCACTGGTGAAAGAGTTCACATCAAATTGGACTTGGCTGGCAGCTGAAGATCTGAAATTGAGAAAAAAAATCACAATCACAAATGGTATCACAGCAGCAAGAACTTTATAATGCATTGTAAATGGACTCCATTTGCAATATTGCTTTAGTAACTATTTTCAAAGAACAGTACAACAAACTTAATGTTTACTCAGTAAGATTGGGCATCTGAAGCTGGAGACAGCCTTCCATTTATCGGCCACCTAACGGCTCAGTATGTACTAATCCATTTGGCTTTGCATGTGGGAGTCGGGCCAAGTGTGATCTCCATGTGAAGTTGGGATTAGACAGCAGAGATAATTGGACCAGATCATGTGTAGATGTAATTCAGTCTCCAAGTTAAAGTCACTTGATCTATTCTTATCTTTATATAATACTTGCTGATTTTATAGGTAAATAGTTAATTTAACAGGAATTAGGAAAGGAGTGGGGTCACAACTTGAGGTCCCAGATATCACCTGGAAAGGATGGAAGAATGGGAGCTGGGACACTTGGGATAGGTCTCAGATGGAGGAAGTGGAATTGGAGAACGCAAGTGAGCATGGGCGAGAAGAAACAGAAGGTGCTGCACTTTGGAAAGACATGAGGGAAAAAAGTCTGGGTGCCAGCAGTGTCAGCTGAATAGACAAATTGCTGGAACAGAGGGTTAACTTGGTTGGGGATAGTAGGGATGGGGGGTTTGCAGTGGGAAAGGGGAACCATCATAGCAGCTAAAAATTGATCACATTTTTCCCAAATGGTTTGTGCAGCTAAAAATTTATCAAATTTTCCCCAAAAAGTTTGTGCTGTTTTGTGCCTGGGCCAAGACCAGAAACATGATTGGCCTGTGTGTTATGTAGTTAGCACAGAACCAACATTCATCTATATAAAATCACAGACCAATGTTACAGTTCACTGTAGTCTAGTGCAAAATTTAAAACAATATATAATTAATAATTAGGCTCCATACCGTGGTATCTCTGCACCTTCATGTGAGGACACCTTTGAGACAAAAGCTTTCATACTCTTGGTGACGTCATGCAGATCATAATCCAGTTCCTCCTCCTGTCTGGCAGAATTCAACAGTTTCCTTCCTGAGGCCTCCTCCAGCATCTGATCCAGCTCCTCTGGTGAAATATCCAACCAGCTGTCATCTAGGCAGGCGAAGGAATCAAAAAAGTGAGATGGAGACACGCGGGAGCCATCTAACCAGAAAGAAGGTGGTCACATGGGACGTTCATACAAATGCTCCCATTAATAACGGGAAGGGTAAAAAAGCTTTGTGAAGCAACATCTAATTCCAGGGCAGGAGGTGTTTTCCATGAGCATTTTCACCCCAACCTTATTAATGAGAGAAGGGAGGACAGAGCAGGCTGAGCCTGGAGGAGTGAGAGAACACAGGTGTCCCTGGCAATTGAAGTCATGTCAGGGCATCGGAAAGATAACAGCAAAACAAGGCCTCATTTCAGATTTCCAGCATCCACAGTATTTTGCTCTTGTCCTGGACCACATCCCTTTAATTAAGGAACTTCACTGCAGTGAGCATTTACTTTCATTACACATATTGTCTTACCAGGTCTGGCCACAAACTAGCTACAATATGTATAAAAATGAGAAAAGGCCATTTAGCCTATCCTGACCTATCAAGAAATACTGAGTTATTCCCATCATAATCTCCAGCTTTTTAATTCATTCCAGGGTTTCATCCTTCACTAAAATATCCCTAGACAATATCATATATTGGTCAATCTGTGGGAATAATTTCCTGGCAACAGTTCTATATTTGTCTTTTGCCAGTTTGAACCTGAAATGAGCTCCTTGTCCTAATGGTAATGTAATTTGAAGCTATGTTTTAGATTTACCTTTCCTTTGCTGATTGCTATCTTGTAGATCTCTATAAAGCCTTTTTCTAGCTACCATATTTCCGGTTTCACTAGTCTTTGTCATAACTCCTAAGGGCCAATTTCATGGCCCATCAGTGTCTCTGGAGTTTTAATGTCCACCTTGTGTCTCAACTACTGAAGCTGTGGTTTGACTGCAACCCTAAATTGTTCCTTTGACTTACATAGCATAATCAGACTGTGGCCTATGATGTGAACCTCTCAGGTAATGTTACTCAAATGTACCCACCATCCTCGGGAGGTAGACTGTCTCCTTCTTTCTGTAGTTCTTCCACACTGTAGGACAGAGTTTGCAAAAGCTGCAGGACCTGTTCCCCTGGACTTAAGGCAGATGAACTGAGGAGACCAGAAAGAGCAAGTATGACTTTTAAAAACAAAACTAAAGTTAAATTATTTTTGAGCAAGTAAGACATCTGATGCGATGCCAGTTAAAATGCATAAAATTAGAAATGATTTATCCCTTGGGGCTATAACTGAAAAGTTGGTGTAAATAATTTAGAATTAGTTTAAGTGGGAACAATATTCCACGTTTCCATTGTGCTAGCATTTAGGAATAAAATTAATACTCCATCCAGACATAAATAAAATATTTATATTTGCAATTCATGATTACTATATATTAGCGCAATGTTTTTTAAACTTTCCTGTGAGGGGGTCACTTGTCCATAATGGCACAATTCCAGGGACCCCTGCAATACAGGCACACTCCCAGGGATCCTCTGTCTTAAGTTCTGAAAGACAGTGTCTGTTCCCAAAAGAGAGGTAGTGACGCTGTTCCATAAAATGCTTTTTTTTTTGCGTGTATTAACATACAGCAGCAGAGTTAGCGTGTTAGCAACAGATCCTGTTAGTGTCTGGAGACTCCCTGTTTCAATCCAGTCAAAAAGAACACCTAATGAAAAATGTGCTTTGGTAAATCCATAATTTACTAAGTGGAGAAGATATGATGTTATATTGGGATACTCACTGTCTTAAATGATAGAACATATACTTCAGTCTTGCTCATTTAAAAAAAATATTAATTTACGGGATGTGAGTGTCACTGGCTGGGCCAACATTTATTGCCCATCCCTAATTGCTCTACAGAAGGTGGTGGTCAGCCGCCTTCTTGAACCATTGAAGGTCATGTGGTATGCCCACAGTGCTGTTAGGGAGAGAGTTCCAGGAATTTGACCCAGCAACAGTGAAGGAACGGTGATATAGTTCCAAGTCAGGATGGTGTGTGGCTTGAAGCTGGTGGTATCCATGCATCTCTGCCCTTGTCCTTTTAGGTGGTGGAGGTTGCGGGATTGGGAGGTGCTTTTGAAGAAGCTTTGGTAAGTTACTGCAGTGCATCTTGTAGATGGTACATAGAGCTGCCACTGTGCATCGGTGGTGGAGAGAGTGAATGTTTAAGGTTGTGGATGCGGTGCCAATCATGTGCTTTACTTTGTCCTGGAAGGTGCTGAGTTTCTTGAGTGTTGATGGAGCTGCACTCATCCAGGCAAGTGAAAAGTATTCCATCACACTTCTGACTCGTGCCTTGTAGATGGCGGACAGGCTTTGGGGAGTCAGGAGATGAGTTGCTCTCCGCAGAATTCCCAGCCTCTGACCTGCTCTTGTCACCACAGTATTTATATGGTTGGTCCAGTTCAGTTTCTGTTCAACAGTAACCCCAGGATGTTGATAATGGGGGATTCAGTAATGGTAATACCATTGAATGTCAGGGGTGGGGAGGTGGTTAGATTTTCTCTTGTTGGAGATGGTCATTGCCTGGCACTCGTGTGATGCAAATGTTACTTGCCTCTTGTCAGCCCAAGCCTGAATATAGGTTTTGGTGCACATGGACACGGAGTGTTTCAGTGTCTGAGGAGACGTGAATAGTGCTGGACATTGTGCAATCATGATTAAACCTAAGTTTGAATTTGCAGCCTGAAATTGATATATGATGCCCTATGAAGGTGGGGCAGAGATATTAGGAAAGTAGGAGCATACGATGGACCAATGCTCAAGGTGTTAGTTTGAGTTGGAGTATCATGTATGTCTAACATGGATCAGCACTAAAATTAGCCTTAAAGTCCCTCTTTGGCCTTCCTGTACCCTCTCACTGCAATCTTTTCCAGCATCTATCCTCCTGCCAACTTTGACCTACTGTGTGCCCCTCCCTTCCCAGCATCTATCCTCCTGTAAACTTTGATCTACTGTGTGCCCCCCCCCACTTCCTGATATCATCTCTGTCGGTACCTACAAAGCCTTGCTCTAAACCAACCTGTTAGACAAAGCCTATGGTCACCTCTCAAAAGACCTATTTCCCACTTCCAGCTCAGTTGTCTCTTAATCCCCTTGAAAAGCATCTCAAGTTGTTTTCATTATATGAAAGGTAGTATACAAATGTTTCTGTAATTATGTCAGCTTTCAATCAATGTTGAAATCCTTCAGGGCTTTGCTGTAGTAAACACAGCTGGGTGAGACTTGCCAGCAAACAATCAAATCACGAATAGCAAAAGAACAAAGCAATTCATAATTCTGCATCAAATTTAATCATTTCTTTACAGATGCCTTGTTTGGTAATTAATCTCAGGAATTTACTTAAATCACAGCCAACTCAGCAATTTTGGTCATTTTTTTCCTTTATTCTTTTATGGGATGTGGGCATCACTGGCAAGGCCAGCATTTGTTGCCCGTTCCTTACTGCCCTTGAATTGAGTGGCTTGCGAGGCCATTTCAGAGGGCAGTTAAAGGTCAATCACGTTGCTGTGGCTCTGCAGTTACATGTTGGCCAGCCCAGGTAGGATGGAAGATTTCCTTCCCTAAAGGCATTAGTGAACCAGACAGGCTTTTACAACAATCAATTACAGTTTCATGGTTACTATTACCAGGACTAGTTTTCAATTCCAGATTTTATGAATTGAATTTTAAATGCCACCAGCTGCCTTGCTGGGGTTTGAACCAGTGTTCACCTGGTTCTCTGGATTACTAGTCCAGTTACGTTACCACTACGCCCCTGCACATGCATTGTCGGTTTGTTGTAGATGGCACTTTCATCTGTTAGTAAAACACTGGCAGTGTAAAGAAACAACTCTGACATGGTGGGTAACTGTACACCTTCAAAATGGGGGAGGTTTCCACAAGTGGCCCTGTCCGTAATTCCAATAGAGAGTATGAAGTTTTTTGTCAGTTGTCAAAGGAAACAGCTCAATTGCTCCCACTGTTCAAGTGTACAGCAAGACTGTTATTCAAATGTCTGGCTTCATTCCAACAAGGGAGATGCTGTCACCAGATAGTGAGCCATATACAAAAGCAGTAAAACAATTGTGTGTGCAAACACAACAGCTTAGAAACTACACTCTAGATGGGTGAGAAGCAGTTAATATAAACAAAGAAGCTAACTCATGAATATGCAATGCACTGGTCTTGAGTTTATCCTCTACATCAGAACAACTGCATACACAGAAAGAGCTCCTTGGTCTGCAGCATTGAGTGAGTAGTTTAAGTTCATTCATGTTAACGTAAGCATGCAGAGCACATTATCTTGTACTGTACCTTTTAGGTCTGGAAACAGAATGTTGGAAGTAAATCTCTGCCGATCGGAGCAATTCTCTGTACTGTGCAGAACCCTCCAGTTCTCCCTGTCAGACACAAAAACACAATCTGTTCGGATCAAGCTGCTATGTGTAATAAAACCAGCCATTTCAAAGTTAATGCACTGCCTGACTTGTGGGAGGGTTCAATTTATTATCTTTCTGATTTAACATTGTTCTCCAGCTAGGGCAGTGAGGCCTGTTCTGCTAGCTGTCAGACTTTTTTCTGAGAAGTGTCATTCAGTTGTGTTTACTGCCCAAGCTGTCTCAGTAGAAAAACTTTGAAGGTTACAAATGGGCTTTAACTGTATTTTATAATTTTAACATATTTAAGAATCTATCGTTGAGTGAAAACCTTCAAAGACACTGTTACTAAGGAATCATGGAGGCTGCTGGGACATGCGAACATCGTAGCTCAAGTTGGGTTCAGGGGATTTCACATTCAGAAACTGCTTATGTAAGGAGCACGTAGGAACAGGAGTAGGTCATTTGGTCCCTCAAGCATGTCCTGCCATTCAATGGGTGAGCTGTACCTCAGCTGCGCACAGCCACCTTTTCCCCATATACCTTGATACATGTATCCAACAAAATCTATTGTATTGATTAGGGAATACCTGCTGGTGTCACTGGGTGACAACGGGAATAAGTACAGAATATGCAGCTTGGGTAGATCAATTCAATATTTTGTCATTTACACATTTCTGTACGGCTTTGCTCCAGCTGATCTCTGTAACCTCCTTCACTCCTCCAGCTTTCCACCCAAGTCCTTGCTCTCCTCTGAATCTGGCATCCCTCACCAGGGCCAGGAATAGCAAAGCCTTTAGTCACCTCAGCCTTGCTCCTTGCATCACCCTTTTTCTCTCTCCCTCTGCTATCTGTCCTGCAGCTTTAAAAACTTCTTCAAAACCTACCTGTTCAACCTTGCTTTCAGTCATCTCTAACTCTCCCACTACTACACGCCTTTTATTTCTCCTCTGGGAAGCATCTTGGGGTGTGTTCCATCTACTATAAATGCAAGTTGTTGTTTATGTTTACCGAAACCTGTAGGAGGCCAAATTTATATTTCAGCGCTGAATACAATGTAATACAAAAGGTTCACTAAATGGCATTTGAACATTTAAGTTGTGCACTGCTGTCACCTGCTGGTAAGAATCAGAGACTCTGAGATTTTTTTTAAGCAATAATGAGAGATTCTTACTTCATACTAATGGTCAAATGCTCTTGCACAGCTGGGTAACTAGACAAGGAATTATTCAGTTTCGCAAGAGCTCTATAGAATTTATATAGCATCGTCAATGTAGAAAAATATGCCCCTAGCTGCTTCACAAAGGTTTTATGAAGAAATAAACAGTAAGCTAAAGAGAATTGCAGTGACCAAAATCTTGGTTGAAAATGTGGATTTTAAGAAGGATTTTAATGGTGGGGAGAGATGGAGACAAAGAGAGGAGAGAGGGAGGTGGTAAGGCAGAGGGGTTTATGGGAGGGATTCCAGCATAAATGGCTACCATTGGCAGGAAGGGGGTGGGGGGAAGATGAGGAATGAAAAGTTTTTGAAAGGGTGGGGAAAAAAGAGGGAAGTTGGAGGCCTCAGTGATGTGGGTTTTGGCAGTGGGGGTGGGGTGGTGTACATATACACATAGACAGATAGAGAACAGTGAGGCAAATGAACAAACTTAAACACAGTATCTCAAAGTTCAAGCAGGGGAGTCAATGAGGATCTGCAAGGATGGGGTAATGGACATGTGAAGTTTATGGAGTGTGAAGGATGAGAGAGGCTGGCCAGGAATGTACCGGAATGGTTGAGTCTGGAGGTGATAAAGTTATGGATGAGTTTTAGAAGCAGGTACGTAGACAGGTGATAAAAGTGAGATAAATGAAGGAGGTCTCTGTGACGGACAGGACATGGATCAGAAAACCCGCTCAGGACTGAATAGAGCCTTGAGGTTATGAACGATCTGGCTCAGCTTAGACAGTGGCCGAGGAAAGGAATTGAATCAGTGGCAAGGGAATGATGTTTGCAGTTGGTATAGCTTTAATCTTGCCAATGTTCAGCTGGAGGAAATTATTGCTCATTGGAAATTATTGCTCATTGGAAATGATATTGTCAGACTAGCAGTCCGACGACACATAGGCAATGGAGGGGTCGACAGAGCTGGTGGAGAGATGGAGCTGGGTGTCATCAGCATATATGAGGAACTGACTCCATCTCCAGTGACTCCCACTCTTGGAAGCAGATGACGTCGCCAAGAGGTAGCCTGCAGATGAGGAAGAGAAGGTCCAAGGATAGATTCTCTGGGGACTCCAGAGGTAATAAGAATGCAAAAAAATCAGATCAGGAGTATGCCATACAGCTCCTCGAATGTATTTGTCATTTATTAACAACGTGTTTGACCTTCTACATGAACTTAACTTTCTCACCCTATCCCATTACCCCTTGATTCCCATAGTATCCAAAAATCTATCAATCTCAGATTTGAATATTGTCATCAACTGAGACATCTGGAGTAAAGAATTTCAAAGATTCACAAGCCTCTGAGTGAAGAAATTTCTCCTTAGTACAGTCCCAAGTGGCTGACCTCTTTTCCTGAGTCTATAATGGCTAATTCTAGATTGTCCAGCCAGAGGAAACAGTGTCCCACATCTGATGAAGGGTCATACGGACTCAAAACGTCAACTGTATTCCTCTCCGCAGATGCTGTTAGACCTGAGTTTTTCCAGGTATTTTTGTTTTTGTCCCTGCATCTACCCTGTTTGCCTTGGAAGGGCTTTATACGTTTCAACCAGATCACCGTTTTTTCTAAGTTTTGGATGCGGTGGTTTGATGTAACAAGTGGTGCATGTTTCACTCAAGGCATCACAGGTTGTCAGGCTTCACAAAGAGGTTGGTGTATGAAATAAGAATCACATGACAGGAGGGCTATTCTGTAGAAGTGGTATTCTCAAATGTGACCTCCAGGTCAGTTTAACTTGATTAGATACAGATTGTCGTTTTAATTCAGTACTAATGTGTCTGTGTTCACATCTGAGCAGAATAAAGGCATTTATCCTGCTACCCCACCTAGAGTGTGTGTGATGTGTCATTGGCCATCAAAAGTAAAAAATATTTCATCCTCACGATGGACATCCCTTCTTTTGATGTGATTCTTTACCTACTTCTGAAATTTTACAAAAAAAACTTAATAAGAATTATTGTGCAAGTTATTCTACATTCAACCAGAAGTTAAATATGCAGCTACTTCTCTGACAGAATGGCTCTATGTTTAGAGATAGAACAAAAGAAAGGCTTGCATACATGTTTCACCTTTTGCAATGTCCCCAAGTGCTTTACAGCCAATTAAATAGTTTTTTTTAAAGTGTAGTCACTGCTATGACGTTAGGCTCAAGAAAATACTTTGGCCCCTTGTTACACTTTTCTTAAGCCAACTGCTATTTCACCTGCCTGTTTGTTCAACAAAAAAAAAAACCGTTGCAGATCTGGGGGCAACAAAATCCAGGGGCACAAGTGCAGAGGTGGGGGAGGGTAGCTGAGTTAATCTCATAAACCCTTAAAAACCCATGAAATGGATAGTAAAATTCTGACCAAGATTAACTGCAACCTACCCCAACAAGCTGAGGTATAACTCTCCAGCAATGCCATTACTGAAGAAACACTATTGATGACAGCTCTAGACCTTACCCTGAAATAATTGTTCTTCTTTAGACTGTTTATGAAGCCTTCCCAGAGTGGGTCACTGGAAGTGCTGCCTCTCGTCTTAGAACTAGGCAAGGGCTGCGAACACTTGGAACAAAGGATCTCAAAGCCATGGGCCTAGAAGATGAAAGATAGAAAATGGGAGTGGTATAAATGTGAAAACAGGTTTAATGGTATAATTAAGGATTCAAAAACCCTATGGCACAAAGAAAAAAATAAAACAGTGCAGTAAACAAACCATCTTCAAAAGTCAGTTGGCCACCTTAACTGGTCAGGTAGGGCATAATTTGAGAGTTGGGTAGGAGGTTTGAACTCAATTGTCTCCTCTTCCATCTCACAGACTTCTAGTAATTCGAGCGAAGATGATGCTGGGGAGCTAATTAGCCAAATAGTAGAGGCTGACGAAGAGAAGATTAAAATTAAAAAAACATTAGAAAAAGCATGTTTAATTTCAATGTTTTTAATTCGGGGACTACAGATACTAGTTGGGGAATCTGATATTTGAGCATTCTCTGGCAGGTCCTTTTAAAAAATACCATTTAAATGAGTTTTGGATTAATGTGAAGCACAAATCCTCTGAAAGGGAGGTGGGTAGCTCTTAAAGTCTTTAAAGGCTTTAGAAAAGATAAATAATAGAAAATTAAATGGAGACTGAGGAAAACAAAATGGGTACTGATGGATGAGAGAAAGTGAAACTGAGGCATAAAGAATCAATTTTTTGAGTGATTATCAAAAACTTCCTTTCAAACTTACCTATTAATGATTCACGGATGTATTCCTCATGGAATTTATAGCACAGCAGGAAGCCATTGGGACTTGTACTGGTGCTAATTCTTAAAAACTGGTTCTCTCCTCTAGTCCATTTCCCTGCATCTTTTTTTCTTTCTCTTCAAATACTAATCTAATTCCATCCACCTAGCAGCACCATAGTGCTGCCACTGCACCACCGAATTGTTACTTAAATGATTCCAGGTATTTTGTCTCCACTATTTTCATTTGTTCAAGGTACTGATCACTCTATGTGAAGAAGCATTCGTGATATTAGTCCTAAATCTGCCTTTTACTCAAATCCCATGGTCCAGCTCTTGAAACTAACGTTAATATTCCAGACTGATCACTTTTGTACCCTTAATATCTTGATTATCCATGAAGATGACCTCCCACATATTTTCTTTCCAAACCTTAAAAGATCACATTTCTCCAGGTTTTCCTCATAACTAAGAGTTCCCAACACTCTGGAATCTTGTGGCTCTCCTCTGTACCAGCTCCAGTATCTGAAAATATACCCCCAGCTAGGTGATTACAACTGAATGCAATATTAAATGTCAGTGCTGACCAGTTTCTCCCCCTGCCCCTTCCCAGGGTCTTTCAAACAATAACCAGATTGCTCACCACAGCAAGCCAGTCTGACTGTAATTTTTTTTAAACAGCAGCAGGGCATGCAAAGAATCCTAAAACACCCATTTTCCATATTACCTACCAGTTTCATGCCCAGTGCATGCGCTTTGAAATGCTGATCAGATTGTGCTGGTAGGGTATAGCCACTCCGTCTATCTGGCATGAAGTGCTGCTGCTGTAATTGGGCATACAGACATTTTGTAAACGTCACCTAAAATGAAATGCAAAAGGACATTTAACATCCAATTCTGCTTTGGGTAATAATTTCAGAAGTACACATTTATTATGCTTGTGTGCAGTGCTTGTAATAAACGAATAATTGCTTCCTATGTGCACCATGCATAAGAAATGTAAGACATAATTTATAAACCGTACGTTACCTGTCCTACACTACAACAATGACGACCCTTCAAAAGTACTTAATTCACTGTAAAGCGCTTTTGTCAGTCATGAAAAGTGCTACATAAATGCAAGTCTTTCTTTTTCCTCTGACCCATCACACTATATACACCCATGAACCAAATCTGATGGTGCAATAATTTCTACAGTTTACAGTGAAGGCCCTTACCAGAGTCATTACACGGGTCTTGGGGAGAAAGTGCTTAAAGGGACGGCAAGCACGTAGGTCAATAGGATCGCGCAGGTAGAAGGCCTGGATGGCAGGTGCCAACAGGTCAGGACGATGCTTCAGCACAGCAGCAATACCAGCTGGAACAAAGCAGTAAGCGTGCTGTTGGTCAGCATGAATCTTTTCTGGGTAACTGCAGAAGATAAAGTAGTACCATTTAAGACTTAAGTAATGAGGGCTGAAAGGGTCAAAGATTTGCAAGGTAATTATAAATTGCATAAGAAAGAACTCTTGTGGAGCTGCATCACATAATGTAAGAGATTCCAATCATCAACAGAAAAAGCACAAGTCCAGAATACCCTTTGTACAGAAGCGGCTCAAAGTTTTCCCAACAGGCTAGTTTGTGGCTGTCTCTGAAAGTGTGCAGTTTTGCCTTTGAAAAATAGAATTTCTACAATTAGCTGTGTTTGCTTTCCTGAAGCCTTTGGTGAGAGAGGGAAAGAATTGCCAAAATGCATTTTACTGTTTTAAGATTTAATTAAGATTCAGAACCAATTTCAGTTACCTTTGAATGCGTCTCCTTATAGCTTTGCGAATGGCTTCTGCTGCCAGGCACTTATCAGAATGAGTAGTGAGCAAGTTGAGGGCTTGCAGAATGGTGGGATTGCTAGCCGGTAACCAAGAGAGTTCCCCTGGATTCTGAGGGATTGGGATGATGTGCAACTCTCCATGATAGAAAAAAACCTACAAAGCAGCAGAAATAATAAAATGCAACAGAGGAACAAAATTCTACCAATAGAACTACAAGCTTTGCATCTGACGCACTGTCACAGGACAGAAAAGTAGAGAAATAATTGAAAGGAGTTATGTATCTTGAATGATGCCACTGATCAATTGATTAGATAACACTTTGTATCAGGGTATGTTTAAATCAGTTAATCTGGGTATGCTTAAAAAATAAGGTACAATCCATCAACTGCAGCAATGCCTCAGGGCAACTGCTATTTTCTTAAAAATATTAGTCCAGTATAAAAAAAAAATCAAGAACTAACAGGTCTTTACAATTTTCTGGACTTTTATGGAAGTTTCTATATCCGTTGAGGCCTAACATGACTTAAACCACCCTATAAAACTAAATTAACCATTCATCTCATTGTTGTTCATGGAATTGCGATATGTGCAAAATGGCTGCAAGGAATCCCCATAAAACAGTCACTGTACAAGGTGTCATAGAAATTCTAGGCTGGGGAGAGATGAGCAGAGGAGAAATGCATTTTCAATAACAGAGCCATACTTGTGCTACAGTCATACTGATGTTTTAGAAGTCCCCGAGTGGCACTTTCAACTAGTTAGTTGATGAATTAACTGCCTGCCTACAACAGAAAAATGTCTTCAGTTCATCCAGGGCAGCTATACTGGATTCTCAAAACAGGAAAATGATTTCTCCCATGTGTTTCCCCCGATATCTTAAGAGTTCATAAATATAACAAGTCTAAAAGTAAATGGTACCATTATGTAGAGTTAAATGTGTGTTTTTTTTTAAAAAATCGGGCAGTTGGGAGTGGTGGATGAACGCTGGCAGGATGATAATGCATTTGCTTTTTGATAAACTTTTTCCATGAATTAAATGACAATGTTTCTTTTTCTATAGTCCATCTGAAACATGGCGGAGAGGTATACACTCCCTCAGGTCAAAGCTCTTCACAAATCTAAAAGCAGAATACAGTGGATGCTGGAAATCCGAAATAAAACATAAAAACTCAGTAGATTATGGCAGCATCTGTGGAGAGAGAAACAGAGTTAATGCCTCAGGTCTGCAACCTTTCATCAGAACTGGGAAAAGTTAAGAGATAGAATGGGTTTTGAGCAAGGGTTGGGCAGGACAAGGGCAAAAGGTAGTGGCCTCCTCTACCTTGGGGAGGCCTAACACAGATTGGGTGGCTGCTTTGAGGAACCCCTCCATTCAGTGCATAAGCATTCGGTGCTTCGGAGCTTCCAGTGGCCTGTTATTTTAATTCCCCACCTTGCTCTCATGTTGATATGGGTTGTGACCCACCCCCCCCCACCACCCCCCGCAGTGGGATCACAAGCCAAGATTTTGGGGGCTGTAAGCTCAGAGACAGCAATAGCTGCCATGGAGCTTGAACTGATTTCTGATATCAGCGAGGCCTTTTAAATCGTCACGTATTTTTCCATTGGGCCTGGCCTAACGGACTGCTCTCTGAGGTGCGATTGCTGCTGCAAAAAAAGCTTGCGGAAAGGTAGGTTTCTTTTATAGAAACCCTGCCTTTTCATCAATTCCCCCAACATTCAACTCCTGCTCCCCCACACAACCAATGAAGCCTCCACCGCCAACCCCCACTACTGCTCAACAACTGAAGCTTCTCCCCCAACAGCACCACCGCCCCCCCTCCATCTCAACAGCTATTGTACCCACTAAATTTTCACTCTGGGGGATCACATGACATCTGAAGCATTAAAATTTGGTCACACAGGGAAAGGTTTGGGAAGCATTGGTTTAGACACTTTACAGCCTTCCAGACTCAACACTGAGTTCAAATTTCAGACAACAATCTGAGCTCCATTATTGTTTCCTTTTCTTTGCTTGCTTCATTTTTTTTTTCTCTAATCAGCAGCACACCTGCTCGAGAGACTTTTTTTGTTTCCTATCTTGTACCGTTCTCTTTGGCCCTGGAAAATTGGCTCTTCTGTCATTCAACTTCTCCTGACTTAGGACTCTCCTATCATAGACTTTACTTATGTCACCCACCCGCACAACCCCCTGATCAAAAACTATTTCATCTCTAACTTTTCCCAAATCTGATAAAAGGTCACAGACCTGGAATTTTAACTCTTTCTCTCTCGACAGGTGCTGCCACAACCTGCTGAGTTCTTCCAGCATTTTCTGTTTTTATTCAAGGCTCTTCACAAACTTGATTTAAGCTTAGTACAAAAAGCTGCATGACTTCAGAACAAATACATAATGTCAGACAGGATTGCAATGGCTGATATAGGCCATTGCAATTCAGGCCATACAGACTCATTTTAGACTTTATTTCCAATTTAAACAAGGTTGTCCAAAATAGAAGATTGCTTTATGGTCCAGAAAGGAGAAGCATTGAGGCTAAACACTCTCCAGGCAATTTCTATTATCTAAAGAGACAATGAGAGTGCAATGTAATTGGTTCCAGTGTCACAGGTCTTGCCAGAGTTGGGGAAATTAGTGTTCTCATTTCTGACTACTATCCAGTAAGGACAGATTAGGCCCAGGAACAGCCACTGCATACACAAATTGCAAAGAATGGCAATTTCAGTGTGGCACTAGATGGTCCAATCTGACTCATCACCTGTACAGGGGAGAAAAATGGTGAGGAAAAAAGTGCAGGCTTTCTTACCCGGTTTGCACTCGTGTCAGGGTTCAACCATTTAGGTAAGTGCTCAGCAGCCTCAATCAACAAGAAGTCGCCATCATTATCCTCAATACTACGCACAAAAACAAAGATTCAATATAAAATTGAAATACATGTGAAACCTGAATAAATTATATTGTCTCTTCCTCTGGAGCTACTCAGAATGTATTGGCTTTTTAAAATTTCAATTTTGCAACAATTACCCCTAAGGGATTCCATACCTTGCCACAAACTCAGGGAACTCCTTGGTGACCTGCTGAATAAGGTACACGATCAACCATTCATCATCTACATTATCACCGAAGTTTGTGACACCACCGATATGGGCAGGAATGTCTCCTAAAAAGAAAAGCTTTGCATTATAATATAAACATATTAAGCCATGGTACAGTAATTGGCTCAGAATACTAGTGGTGTGTACTAAAACCAAAACATTTAGCGATGGATCACTGTATATAAAATATAGCAAAAAAGAACACAAATGGGAAATGAGAAAACATCATTCAACACTGACATACAGGTCTGGCTCAGGAGCTCAGCTTCTGTGCTTCTCTTCTTTTTCCTACCTCAGACACGTGCCTTCTAAATGAAGTAGAGTTTTCTATCTTTCTTTCTCTCCCCTACTGAAGCCAATGGCTCTTCCTAGGAGGATATGATACCATGGGTAACTGAGCTCCTTCACAATTGAACTCTCTTCACTTGTGAACTTGGATAGAAAATTCTGAAGGAATATTTGACTCTGGATTCATTACAACCAAATTTGATTATGCCCCTTTCTGTAAACCACACTTCAGCACTTCTAACAGTTATGGCTGGAAAAATAAGTTGGACACAATTCTTTCCACATCATTAGTCCAGGCACATGGCCACTAATGCTATCCTGCCTGAAGCCAACCATCTCACATCTTACACTTTATATAGTATATTTAATGCAAAGTAAAATATCCCAAGGCACTTTACAGAGTAGAGTAAGAAGAATGGGTTGGTAAATGGGGGACAGAGTTTAGGAGCAGTGACTAGGACAAAAAGGTAAGTTTTAAGAAGATTGTTAAAGAAAGAGCGAGAAGCAATGAGGAAATGACATTTAAGGAGGGAGTTCAAGAGTACAACATGAAAGCAACTGACACCTCGGCAAAAAAGGGGGGAGCGGAGTTTGGGGGGTGGGGGGGGGGTGGGGGTATGGGCGGGGGAAGCGAGATGCACAGGAGGCTCGTGTCACAAGATCAAAGGACATGTGAGGGAAGTACAAAACCCAGATCATGAATCAAACCTGGAACCTTTCTGATCTTTATGCTCCATTGCCACATCATGGAGGCATTGAATTATCACATGGGTTCAGGAACCCTCGCTTCAAATTCAGGGAATAACTGTTTAAAAGTGGCTGCAGGGAAAATAAACTCTACTGAAGGTAGATGCTGAACTTGACTCTGAACTGGGTTATACTTCAACTAGCAACTGATGCTCAACTAGCAACAGATGCTCTCCAGTATCTTAGACAAGTGTCATTCTTCATGTGCAAGTGCTATCAGAAAGCCACCAGAGAGGGTCATAGCCACTTTTGCCTGTCTTAATACTTTAGGCGGGGAGGGGTGGGGGGCAGTCACCGGATAACTATCAGTGTTTTAGTACCTAAGGCAGCAGGATGGAAAATAATTGGACAGTGTTCCCATTTCTAATTGCTATTTCTATTGCCTAATTTTCCTATTAACCACAGAAAGGAGCAACACCTAGAAAGACAGAAAAATGGCATGAACATGATGTGCAGTCAACAATTTGGAAATGAATTTTTATGAAATTTGAAATATTTTCTCAAATTCCCTCCACTGTCCTTTGCTCTTGTGTCTTATGCTTGAACCCATTCTACTCCAGTCAGAAGCTTATCTTTCAGTCACCACCAATACTCCTGCTCTTTTGCATCATGTTCCAGGAGCTCTTTATTGTGGTAATTCTCTCCCATCCTTCAAACAACTAGCAAATAAAATAAACTGGAAATGCCAGAGATTTGAAAAAGATATTGGAAATGCCCTGCAACATCTGTAAAACTAGATTCAAGTTTCAAAAGCAGACTCTTGCACATTAACCACTAAGAAACAAGATTGTCTGGTCATTTATTTCAGTGTTTGTGGGAGCTTGCTGTGTACAAATTGGCTACTGCATTTGCATACACAGCAACTGTGACTACACCTCAAAAGCAAATTATTGGTTGTGAAGCATTTTGGAACATCCTAAGAAAATTAAATTTGCTACAGAATTGCAAGGTCTTTTTAAATACTGATGTATCAGCAGTGTACCTCACTGCCTCAAACTTTACCATCCCATGCTCATGGCTCTTCTCTTCCCCTTTTTGAACCGTTCCAAGGCAATTGTCTAGGAAACAAACACTGTATAAATGCAGGTGTGTGATGATTTTATTTAAATAAAACCACAGACATAGAGGGTGAAGAATCTATTGTATATAGGTATCTTCCATGACATTGAAGACAGGCAGTCAGGGCCATTGCAATCCTCTAGTGAAGTAGGGTTAGAGGCATAATTGGATTATTGCCTGCAGACGTATTTCTGTCTCTAATTTAAAGTTATAACTTGTGCTTTTTTTATAGTATATTGTATATTCCTACACTCCTTTATAATGGAAACTACCTATGTCATTTTTTTCACAGTATAATATCTTGCTAGTGTTGATACTGACACCAGGGCCACTAAAAGGAGGGTGTGCTGATCGTGTGATACATCTACCATAGGGAGCTATCTATAAGAATGCGAACATGTATCATTGAAGTTATTCACATTAAGGGCACACATGATGTAAGATGTTATTAAATAATTCAATAGAAATGTTTATACACGGGGCCACAAGGTGGTTCACTGTAGGGGAGAGGTGTGTCGGTGTCAGGGGTCCTGGGGACGGTGCACTCACCCCGGGCCGGTGTGTACTGCAGCCTGAAGGCCTCATTGTGCCATATGTAGCCGGCACAGAGCAGGGCTAAGCGGCCCACGATCCCCTCCAGCTGCCGCTCCAACTCAGCCCGGCAAACCCCGGGGTTCTCGCCGCCGAGGTAATAAAGCCTGTAGCCGACAGTGTCCTGCGGCCACTCGCTGCGCCGCTCCTCCAGCAAACTCTCCATCACTGGTACTGCCAGCCGCCCCGAGTCCAACACCTAATGTCTTCCCCCCGCCCCCGGTCCGACACCTAATGTCTTCCTTCCCCTCCCTCGGTCCGACACCTAATGACTTCCCCCTCCTCCCCCCCCCCCCCCCCCCCCCCCCAAGCCCCGGTCCGAACCTAAAGTCTCCCCACCCCCTCGGTCCGACACCTAATGTCTTCCCCCCGCCCTCCCCCGGTCCGACACCTAATGTCTCCCGCTTTGCTCAACGGCTTCACGCGCAACCATGGAGGTCACGCGGCCCGTGCCCGGGACGTCATCCAGCAAAAATGACATCATCCGCATCCTGTCGGTGACGTCACAGCCACTCAATGCGCATCGAGGGAAACAACGGTCAGATGCAAATGTTTTTAAACTCCAAGCGGAGAGCAAAGTACATCGGGATGTGAGCGAGATTTCATATCCGTCCCGGTTAGATATTTTTAAATTGTTGTCGCCCGTGAAGATTTTGATATGTTGAAGGTCCTAGAGAAATGCAAGTTGTTGTTGTTGTTGTTGTTGTAGTACTTCACAAATCTCCAAAGTTGACTGGAAGATGTCCAGAGGGCGACGTCTGCTCGGCCCTCCGTGTACCAGGTGTGGAAATGTACATTTCATTGAGAAAGTTATAGACCAGGAGATCACCAGGACTGGAAAGGGCGGAAGAGCAGAGGAGGCATCATGAGAACATAAGAAATAGGAGCAGGAGTAGGCCATTCGGCCCCTCATGCCTCCCCCCCCCCCCCCCACCACCACCCCCCCACCATTCAATAAGACCATGGCTGGTCTGCCCCAGGCCTCAACTCCTCTTTCGTGCCACCTCCTCACAGCCCTCGACGCCCCGATATTTCAAAAATCGATCTACCTCCTCTTTAAATACTTTCAGTGATCTCGCCTCCACAACTGTCGAAGGGTCGTGAGGACTCGAAACGTCAACTCCTTTCTTCTCCGCCGATGCTGCCAGACCTGCTGAGTTTTTCCAGGTAATTCTGTTTTTGTTTTAGCCTCCACAACTGTCTGGGGTAGAGAATTCCAGACATTCACTCCTCTCTGAGAGAAGAAATTCCTTCGCATCTCAGTTTTAAATGAGTGTCCCCTTGTTTTGTGACTATCATCCCCTAGTTCGAGATTCCCCCAATAGTGCAAATTGGTTGTAGCGGTCGCATCTCTGGCACCGAGGCTGGACCCTCAGCTCAGAAAGGAGGGAGGGAAAAGAGGAGAGCAGTAGTGATAGGGGATTCGATAGTTAGGGGGACAGATAGGAGGTTCTGTGGGAGAGATCGAGAATCCTGGATAGTCTGTTGCCTTCCTGGTGCCAGGGTCCGCGATATCTAGGATCGAGTTCTCAGTATTCTCAGGAGGGAGGGTGAGCAGCCAGATGTCATGGTCCAAGTAGGGACCAATGATGTGGATAGGAAGGAGGAGGAAGTCCTGCAAAGAGAGTTTAGGGAGTTAGGTGCTAAGTTGAAGGACAGGACCTCCAGGGTTACGATCTCAGGAGTGCTACCCGTGCCACGTGCTAGTGAGGCTAGAAATAGGAGGATAATGCAGCTAAATACATGGCCAAGGAGATGGTGCAGGAGGGAGGGCTTCATGTTTCTTGACAATTGGGCTCTGTTCCAGGGAAGGTGGGACCTGTTCCGATGGGATGGTTTGCACCTGAACTGGAGGGGGACTAACATCCTTGTGGGTAGGTTTGCTGGTGCTGCTCTGGAGGGGTTTAAACTAGATTTGCAGGGGGAGGGGATCCAGAGTGTTAGAGCAGATAGTGAGGTGGAGGAGGATAAAGGTCAAGCGAGGAATGCATGTATAGACAGAAATCAAGGGTCCGTACGTGATAGAAATGTTCTCAGGTGCATCTATTTCAATGCAAGGAGTATTGTCGGAAAGGCAGATGAGCTTAGGGTGTGGATTGGCACGTGGGATTATGACATTATTGCTATTAGTGAAACTTGGTTGCAGGTGGGGCAGGACTGGCAGCTCAATTTTCCGGGGTTCCGTTGTTTCAGATGTGATGGAGGGAGAGGGATGAAAGGGGGAAGAGTGGCATTACTTGTCAGGGAAAATATCACAGCTGTGCGTAAACAGGGCAGCCCAGAGGACTCGTCTACAGAGGCCATATGGGTGGAGCTGAGGAATGGGAAAGGTGTAACCACACTAATAGGGTTGTATTATAGACCGCCCAACAGTCAGAGAGAATTGGAGGAGCAAATTTGTAGGGAGATAGCAGACTGATGTAAGAAACAGAAAGTTGTGATAGTAGGAGATTTTAACTTTCCACATATTGACTGGGATTCTCATACTGTAAACGGGCTGGATGGCTTGGAGTTTGTCAAATGTGTTCAGGAAAGTTTTCTAAATCAGTATATAGAGGTACCAACAAGAGAGGACGCAATACTTGATCTCCTATTAGGGAAGCAGACAGGTCAGGTGACAGAAGTATGTGTAGACGAACATTTTGGGTCCAATGACCACAATGTCATTAGTTTTAAGCTAATTATGGATAAGGATGGGTCTGGTCCTCGAGTTGAGATTCTAAATTGGAGAAAGGCCAATTTTGTGGAAATGAGAAAGGATCTAGGAAGAGTGGATTGGCATAAGTTGTTTTCTGGCAAGGATGTGTTCAGTAAGTGGAAGGCATTCAAAGGCGAAATTTTGAGAGTGCAGCGTTTGCATGTTCCTGTCAGGATTAAAGGCAAAGTTAACAGGCATAGGGAACCTTGGTTTTCAAGGGATATTGGCGATCTGGTTAAGAAGAAGAGAGAGGTGTATAGCAGGTATAGGCAACAAGAAGCAAATGAGGTACTTGTAGAGTATAGAAAATGTAAGAAAATATTAAAAAAGGAAATCAGGAAGGCAAAAAGAAGACATGAGGTTGCTTTGGCAGATAATGTGAAGGTAAACCCGAAGGGTTTCTACAAGTATATTAAGAGTAAAAGGATAGTAAGGGACACACTTGGTCCCGTTGAAGATCAGAGTGGTCGTCTATGTGTGGAGCCTCACGAGATGGGGGAAATCTTAAACAGTTTGTTTGCATCAGTATTTACTCAGGAAACTGGCATAGTGTATAAGGAAGGAAGGGAAACAAGCAGTAGTTTCATGGAACATATAGAGATTAAAGAGGAGGAGGTGCTTGCTGCCTTACATCGAATAAAGGTAGATAAATCCCCCGGGCCTGACATGATATTCCCTCGGACCTTGAGGGAGACTAGTGTAGAAATTGCAGGGGCCCTGGCAGAAATATTTAAAATGTCCTTAGCCACGGGTGAGGTGCTGGAGGATTGGAGGGTAGCTCATGTTGTTCCTTTGTTTAAAAAAGGCTCCAAAAGTAAACCAGATAATTACAGGCCAGAATCTGATGTCAGTAGTAGATAAATTATTGGAAGGTGTTTTGAGAGATCGGATATATAATTATTTGGGCAGCCAAGGGCTGATTAAGTATAGTCAGCATGGCTTTGTGCGTGGTAGGTCGTGTTTAACCAACCTTGTAGAGTTTTTCGAGGAGGTTACCAAGAAAGTAGATGAAGGAAAGGCTGTGGATGTTGTCTACATGGACTTTAGTAAGGCCTTTGACAAGGTCCCACATGGGAGGTTAGTTCAGAAGGTTCAGACACTTGGTATCCATGGAGAGGTTGTAAACTGGATTCGAAATTCGTTGTGTGGCAGAAGACAGAGAGTGGTAGTGGATGATTGCTTCTCAGACTGGAGTTCTGTGACTAGTGGTGTGCCTCAGGGATCTGTGCTGGGACCATTGTTGTTTGTTATCTATATCAATGATTTGGATGATAATGTGGTGAATTGGATCAGCAAGTTTGCTGATGACACTAAGATTGGAGGCGTTGTGGACAGTGAGGAAGGCTTTCAAAGCTTGCAGAGAGATCTGGACCAACTGGAAAAATGGGCCAGAAAATGGCAGATGGAATTTAACGCGGAAAAGCGTGAGGTGTTACATTTTGGAAGGTCAAACCAAGGTAGGACATGCACAGTAAATGATAGGGCACTGAGGAGTGCGGAGGAATAAAGGAATCTGGGAGTTCAGATACATAGTTCCCTGAAAGTGGCGTCACAGGTAGACAAGGTTGTAAAGAAAGCTTTTGGCATACTGGCCTTCATAAATCAAAGTATTGAGTATAGGAGTTGGGATGTTATGGTGAGGTTGTATAAGACATTGGTGAGGCCAACTTTGGAGTATTGTGTGCAGTTCTGGTCGCCTAACTACAGGAAGTATATCAGTAAGATTGAGAGAGTGCAGAGAAGATTTACTAGGATGTTGTCGGGTCTTAAGGAGTTGAGTTACAGGGAAAGATTAAACAGGTTAGGACTTTATTCCTTGGAGCGTAGAAGAATGAGGGGAGATATGATAGAAGTTTACAAAATTATGAGGGGTATAGACAGAGTAAATGCGATTAGGCTCTTTCCACTTAGATTAGGAGAAATAAACACGAGAGGACATGGCTTTAGGGTGAAAGGGGAAAGGTTTAGGGGGAACATTAGGGGGAACTTCTTCACTCAGAGAGTGGTGAGTGTGTGGAATGAGCTACCATCTGACGTCGTAAATGCGGGCTCACTCTTAAGTTTTAAGAATAAGTTAGATAGATACATGGATGGGAGAGGTCTGGAGGTTTATGGACTAGGTGCAGGTCAATGGGACTAGCGGAATAATATTTCGGCACAGACTAGAAGAGACGAATGGCCTGTTTTCTGTGCTGTAGTGTTCTATGGTTCTATGGAAATGTCTTCTCAACATCTAACCTGTCAAGCCCCTTCATTCTTTTAAACTCTAATGAATGAAGGACTAACCTGTTTAGCTGTTCTTGATAAGTCAACCCCTTCATCCCAGGAATCAGCTTAGTGAATCTTTTTTGAACAGCCTCCGATACCAGTATATCTCTTTCTTAAATATGGGGACCGAAACTGTACATAGTACTCCAGATGCAGCCTCACCAACATGCTGTACAATTGTAACGAGGCTTTCCTATTTTTAAACTCCTACCCCTTAGCAATACAGGCCACAATCCAATTTGCCTTCTTGATTACTTGCTGCACCAGCATGCTAACTTTTTGTGTTTCATGCACAAGAACACCCAGATCCGTCTGTGCTGCATTTTTTTTGGAGTCTCTCTCCATTTAAATAATAGTCTGCCTTTTGATTCTTTCTACCGTAGTGCATGACCTCACACTTTCCTACATTAAATCCCAACTGCTAAGTTTTTGCCCACTCACTCAACCTATCCATATCCCCTTGCAGATTCCTTATGCCCTCATCACAACATGCCCTCCCACCTATTTTTGTATCATCAGCAAATTTGTATACATTACACTCTGCCTCCTCCTCCAGGTCACTAATGTAGATAGTAAATAATTGAGGCCCCAGGACTGATCCTCGTGGCACTCCACTAGTTATGTCTTTCCAACTTGAAAAAGACCCAAGAATCCTGACTCTCTGTCTTGTGTGCTAACCAACCCTCAATCCATGCTAAAAGCAAAAAACTGCGGATGTTGGAAATCCAAAACAAAAATAAAAATACCTGGAAAAACTCAGCAGGTCTGGCAGCATCTGCGGAGAGGAACACAATTAATATTTCGAGTCTGTATGACTCTTCAACAGAGCTAAGTAAAAATAGAAAAGAGGTGAAATATAAGCTGGTTTAAGGGGGGCAGGGGGAGGGTAGAGCTGGATAGAAGGCCAGTGATAGGTGGAGGTAACCAAAAGATGTCATAGAAAAAAAGACAAAGAGGTGTTGAAGGTGGTGATATTATCTAAGAATTGTGCTAATTAAGTGTAGAGAGCAGGACGAGCAAGGTACAGATAGCCCTAGTGGGGGTGGGGTGGGGTGAAGGAATCAAAAAAGGCTAAAAGGTAGAGATAAAACAATGGATGGAAATACATTTAAAAATAATGGAGATAGGTGGGAAAAGAAAAATCTATATAAATTATTGGAAAAAATCAATCCATGCTAATACATTACCCCCAATACTGTGAGCTCCTAACCTTTTATGTGGCACCTTATCGAATGCCTTCTGGAAATCCAAATACACTACATCTGCTGGTTCCCCTTTATCAGCTCTGTTTATTCCTCAGAAAACTCTAGCAAATTTGTCAAACATGATTTCCCTTTTACAAAACCATGTTGACTCTGTTTGATTGTGTTAAGTTTTTTAAATGGATCATTTAGAATTTAGATTTAGATTTTATCATTTATCATTTGGATCACATCATTGAGTCCACAGCACAGAAACAGGCCATTTGACCCAACTGGTCTCTACCAGCATTTATGCTACACATGAGCTTTCTCATCTCACCCAATCAGCATAATCTATTCCTTTCCTCCTGCTTATCCATCTGCCCCCCTCCTTAAATGCATCAATGCTCTTCATTGCAACTACTCCTTGAGATAGTGAGTGCTAATTGTATACAGCTATCCCTCATTTAGCACTCCTAATGTGTTCTTGAAAAATAGTGTGCAAAATGAAAATGCGCTAAACCAAAACCTTTTCCCAAAATGAAATACATATTAAGGGTGTGTTACGTTCCTGACCTGTAATTTTTACATTAAAAACCTATTGGCTGCCTTGAACCTAACTGGCCCTAAAATCCTCTCACTAATTTACTACTTTTTCTACTTACCTCCCACTTGCTGCATTCCTCCCACTCGCTGCCCCTTTCCTGAGGCCTTGCTGACAGAGGGGGTTGGAGAGGGAAGCAGCAAGGGGACAGTGGTAAGCAGTGAACAGGGGGGAGAGGGAAGCAGCGAGCAGGAGGCATGCAGCGATGGGGTCAGGAGAGGCAAGCAATGAATGGAAGGGAGAGGAAAGAGGTGAATGGAAGGGAGAGGGCTGCAGCGAGAAGGAGGGACTGAGGGCATTGGGAGAAGGAGTGAGTGAAGCGGCAGTGTGTTTAAAAAAAAAAGTACTGAAAATGCGAATTTACAACATGGCACCTGGAGCATGCACAGTAATCGTGCTAAAACAAAACTGGAGGCAGCGCTATTCGGATGAGTTCCCTAATTTACAAACAGCGCTAAAACAAAAATGTGCTATTAGAACGCACATTAAATGGTGGATACTTGTATTAATTGTATTTAATTATATACAGGTTGTGAGCATTAACTGGGGGTTCACTGGCGCTCCTATATCTTGAGTTGGTCTAAGTCGAGTGGAATGCCTGAGGTGGCAGCTGCGGCTAAGGGCAGTACATCCTGCAAAGCATCGAAGCAGTCGCTAACTAAAGTCACCAAGAAGCCGCCCAAGAAGCGGAGGAAATCTTGCAAGCAGAGCTATCCCTCTTATGTGTACAGGATGACATGAAGCTATTAATGTATATAATATTTTGGAACATATTTTTCTTTTAAAATAGAGATTTAGTCTGTGGGTATGTCTTAACTGGATTAAAACCAGCTAGTCTGGGTGCCTTTGATGTACTAGTTTGAGATGAAAACAGAGAGGTAGTTTGCATTTGCATTTTTTGAATAGAGCATTCAAGAAGTGGGGTGAAAAAATGATGCTTTTCTAACAGCTACCAAGCAATATGTTTAAATTACTAATAAAATTGGTACAGTGAATGGGGTTTCGTTGTTAAAAGGTAAAGTTCAAAGAGACTGGTGAGACAATGAAAATTTGAATTTGATCAGTGGTGGTGGGTATAACTTCAGTGGTTTTTGGGTGTGCAGGGCAGAGGCAATGTAAGATCAAAAGGCAGCTGCAAGCCTCCATCTGGCTCCACAGTGGAAAGTGAAAATGCTTTGCCTGGTGTTTGGTTAAGTCTATGGGTTGCTGTTGCCTTAATGGAGATTAGTTTGGGAATTTGTTAAAAGTTATGATAGTAATTTGTAGCCATGTGTATATATATTTTAACCTGTGTAAATTAAATAAATGTTTCAATTAGTTAATGTAAAGCCTCAAGGACTAGTGGTCTGATTCCTGAGTTTAGAGTCACATCTCAAACATAACACTTAAAATCATTGGTTATTATGGTTGTTTAAATTTTCCCTCTGGGATTTTTAAATAACTCTGCTTTACCAGCTGCATGGGTCATAAGGATGCTGACCCAGGTCCACTTGGAAGAAAAAAGTGCATTCTACAGGAAAGTCGGGGCTTGATCTGGGACCGTTTTCTATAAAGTATTAAAACTCTTATGTCTGCATGAACTTTCTTTCCAATTTACTGTTAAAATTCTTAATCAGATTTTTATGTCAATAGTTAGCATTGAAACTGTTTATGTAATCATTGGGAAATAAATGTAAACTGTTGCCTGTAGAGAGGTAGTTGCAGGTTCTGGCCAGTAGACAATGCTGTGGAGCAAGATTCTACCCACACTTTTACCATCTTGTACACAGAAAAATGTATTTATTAACCCACTCGGCAATTTTCAGGCAACTGAAATATTAATCAATTGAATATTGTCTGAAAGGAGAACATGATTATGGTGGATGGAATATTTGCAATATAAGGACTACAGATGTCCAGTAGTTATTTGTATTAATTTATTCACTAGACTTTTATTAATTTTAATAGTAAATTTATTGTGCTGATATAAAGTAATTTACATAGATTATATCTGCAGCTATATATATCTCTAAGCTCTGCTCTTACCTCTTCAAGCATAGACCAAAGTTCAGATCCTCATGCATTTGTCCAACATGGAGGTTAAAAAGGCCGTAGTCTGTTTGGTATTCTTCACAGTGATGTGTAGCCAGGGAATTTCATTGGGTAAGAAATACATAAGGATTCCTGACAGTGAATTGCAATGCAGCAATTTGATTGTAAAGTTCAGATTACATCCATGACTGCTGTCAGCCTGAATCTCATGGTTTAAACCCAAAGACTGGAACACAGCCTTTGGTAGAAATCCATTACTGTTTTTGTGTTTAACCTGGGGACCTCCTGGGTTAAACCGTTGGTGTTGAGTTTGCCTGGTACACAGCATTGGACTTGGACATCAAACGTTGTGAGGTTTCCTGTCTGTCTTTACCATGCTGAAGGCTAGTGTTTGTTAAGTAGCTAGGGAGAAACTCTGCAGCTTGGGAGAACAGCTAAGAAAAGACATGACCTAGAGGACAGGTATGTGAACACCTTGGGTTGCAGAGAACCAAGCAGTTACTGAAGCTCTGCACTTCGAGTGATTGAACCACATTGGGTATGTATCCATACTGTAGTCAGAAGATCATAGCACGTTCACACATTTTATGATGTGTTGTGCTGCTCTCCATGTAGTTCGAGAGGAACCCAAACCCACTCCTGCCAGTTGTACAATGATCAGTTAGTGCCTTTCTACCTTTGAGGAGGAGATACACGGGATCAATCTGGCGTTGAGTTAACTCTATGGTGGCATGCTACTGCTAGGAGATTAGAACCTAGTTGAATCTTTGTGGAACGTGAGTCAAACATTAACCTGACATCAAGCAAAAAAAAATCATTAGACTTGTTAGAGTAATAGAGCACCAGTGAGTGATCAGAGATGGATTCTTGTGAGGGCAGCATTGGCAGTCCTCCAGGAGAAAAGGCAAAAATTAATTAGAAATACACCGACAAGGATAGAATGTCTAATAAAAATTCCCTCAATGAAGAAAAATCACCTGTAGTGATGAATGATTTACAGGTGAGGGGTAATAGCCACAGATTAAAACAAATAATTCATGGATTTACTAGTTCGTTGGACACCAAAAAGTGGACTGCAATAATGAATTTTATTTTTAATCTGTATTTTTAATGCACTATGCATTTCCTTCTCACTCTAGGGCTCTCTGTGACATGCACCGTTTTCCAGCGAGAACACTTTAACCACTTTCAGTGCTGTTCTCTAATCTGCTGCTAAACAGAGTGTTCAGCAGATAGCAGAGATAATTGTAGGTAATTAGTAGTAACTGCAGGGAGCCCTGAGATAGTGTTCTCAGCAAAAACAGAATTACCTGGAAAAACTCAGCAGGTCTGGCAGCATCGGCGGAGAAGAAAAGAGTTGACGTTTCGAGTCCTCATGACCCTTCGACAGAACTGTTCTCAGCATGTTGGCGACTTAAAGGAAGAGGAAGGAACTTTCATTCATTTAGCACCTTTGATGATCTCAGGATGTCCCAAAGCACCTATGAGATGTTTGTACATAAAGCAACTTAATATAATGGAGGTTTTGCAAAAATCATGTCCATTTTACCATTTACATCTACCATGGTTAGTTTTAAGACAGAAGAAACAGCGCATTTCACACCCTCAGGATGTCCCAAAGTGTTTTACAGACATTGAATTACGTTTGAAGTGTCGTCATGTTTTGTTAGCAAATGCGATAGCCAATTTTATAGACAGCAGTGAGATAAATGACCACTTAATCTGCTTTTGTTGGCACTGATTGAGGGATAAATGTTGGTCAGGGCACCAGGAGAACTCCCCAGCTCCTCATTGAATGGCCATAGTTTCATACATCTACCTGAGTAGGCAGACAGTACCTCGATTTAATGTCTGATCCAAAAGGCAACAATTTGAACAGTGTATCATGCTCTCAGTGTTAATTGTATATCAATTGTGCTTAATTATATGCAGGTGGGGGGTATTAATTAGTGTTTCACTTGTGCATATAAAAAAGTGGCATTTACTGAAACTGTGGTGTGGTTGAGTTAGGAGATATATGCTTATAATGTTTCACTCTGTAAATAAATGTAAGACTGAGTAAAGATTGGCTCCAGTATCATCCTTCACCAACTGGCTATCTGGAATAGAACATCAGTACTATACTCAAGTGCATAATGTGGCTTGAGCTTCTTATTCCTCTCCAACAAAAGGATAGTGCCATTATCTTAGGCAAGCCTTTTAAGCTTGAGAAAATGTTGACACTAAAGGCTGAAGCAGTTTCTACACCTCACCATGGGTACCATTACTGTTGGTATGAGAGACTTTAGAATTGCTTTATTGTGTCTACTGTTTACAGGGGAAATGGGTTTGAATAATTTGCACCTGCATGGGCCAAAAAAAAATTTACAAAAATACTGCCATTGGGGAGGTTATGTGGAGTCCATAGTGATTGCTTTGAGAGTGGGTTTGAAAGAGGGCGGGTTCCCGGAGAGAGACTGGCTGGAGGAAAGAAATTAGATGGCGTGGGAGGAGAGGAGTAGAGGGAAAGACTAAGGCCTGAATTTTCGCTCCTGTGTCACGAGCACAGAGTCGAGACAACTCCTGGCTCCACAAGCCTGGCTTGGGAAAAAGTGCCCCTGCAGTTACGATTTTCAGTCCAGGGGGTGGGTGAAAATGGGAGTTGAGATGGGCAACTCCAGAAAGAGTTTGAAGGCTGCCGGGTGCGGAGGTGGCCTGGGCAGGAGGTCTGCTTTGATGCTGTGGCACTTTGTTAAAGATATCAAAAAATGAAACAAAATCACACCAGCCATTCTTTGACTATATAATGAAAACACAAAGTAACATCCAGTGTCTTGACTGTTTGTTCTTGCACATACCCTCTGGACTCCTATGCACACGTCCAAAACAGGGGCTTATGTATTGCCTAGTTGACAGTGCAAAAAAAAAACACGTCTTTTTTTCTTTTAAGAATGTTGATGAACCAGCTGTGTGTTCCCAGTATTTTCAACATATTCTCATTTCATTTATAACTGAGATCGCACAGGGGTGTCAGAGTTGAATATCTTTACCTATTAAAACAAAATGGGGCCACCTTGGGCCAAGGGAGGGAGGAAAAGGAGTACAATTTTCAGTTTGACTTGTTTGAATCTTGCATGTTGTCAGAATGTAAGAATCTGTGGCCAGGACTGACAGGCCCTTTCAGCTAAAGGGTGAGTCGTGACGTCAGTGGGGAGAAATGGAAAACACACCAAAAGGAGAAGTGACATTTTGCTTTTCTTTTACTTGGTAGCCACAGAACTACAGATCAATCAAGCCTTGGTTATTCTGCACAACACTTTGAGCCAACACAATGTCAGTATCCTCTACCTGTCTGACTATTGCCATAAGGTAAGAAGGTATTTAAATAGTTGTTTGACAGTACAGAACTTGAGTATTGCTGAAAAAATTTATCAGAATACCAAATGTAAAGGGAAGAACAATTTATACTCTATGAGAAGAGAATGCTGATTAGTTGGTAAGTGCAAAACTCAAAACACAATGTCTAACATTAGATGTGATTCCGCAATTGGACAACATTTGCTATATATCCCTTGGTGTGCTAAGAATTATGCCGACAACCAATTTAAGGTTGTCAATCGGACTTGCATTTGCATGTACTGGAAGCTACATATATTAATACGCAGCGTCTTGTTCTTTGCAAGCAGAAGTAAATTGTACACACATTGCGCCTGTTTCAGCTAAACAAAATAACTGACAGAAGCTCACTGATTCATTCCTCAGGGCAATGCCTTGACCAATCAGAGCTGCCTGGTTTAAATTTCAAACAATGCTTGGCAGTTAACTGTCAGTCACCACCAACTGGTGCATTCTCAATGGCAATGTCTCTACCAATCAGGGTCCACTTGCCAATCAGTCAGCATGCTCCTCTCATACAGTATAAATTGTTGTTCCCTTTGCATTTGGAATTCTTGTGAATTGTCCTGATGAGCATAAGACGAAAAGCTTTGACAAAAAATGTCTCATTTTTTCAGCAATACTCAAGAAGGTGTTTGTCGATGCATTCAAGCATCACCTGTAACGTATACCTGGGCATTTACCTGGCAGCAGCAATTTCTTAGGGCAGAATGATTGATTGATGAAGTCGTTGTACTACTGTTTGATGCACTAGGGCTACATTTCAGCCTGTCCTGTTTTATGCAGGCTCTAATTTGCATGTGATTTTTGGAAATAATATATAGATTAGAAATACTCTGTCACTTGACACACCTTGCTTTTACTACTTAAGCATCTCATTGCCAGCCAATGACTTGGATGTGTAGTTTTCATTTATTCATGAACTACAGAAAACTGACTATATACAGCAAATTTATGAACTAGCAGAGTCTCAGAACTCATGACCAAAACTACAGTAAACAAAACCTCCTGTAGTGTTCAATTATTTTTTGTTTGATTATGCAAATCTGTTTGCTATTGATGTTCATTGTGTCTGATTGGTTAAGCCTGGGTGTGGACTCAGAGAAAAGTAAACAAACTCTAGAAGTTGCTGGAAACCTGAACTGTAAGCATGGAGCAGGTATTTTAAAGCACTGTGAATAAAACCTGTTACAGAACCTGGTGTCATCTCTGCATAGCTCTGAGATAGGAAATATATGACATCTTCCGAATGCAGGAGGATTATTTCTCCAGCAAAATGCAATAAGTGGAGGATATCTACTCAGTGTCAATAACGTGCATAAAATCAATCAAGTCACTTTCAACGGTGTGGTATCGAGGCATAATTGACAGCAGAATTATCAATCATCTCCATTCTGGCCAGGAATAGTGGTATCACTGCAGGCAGCTGAAAATTTATTAGATGGTTTAATTTTCACAATTGGTTCACTCCTGGTTGGCTCAAGATCACTGCTGGCAAATAGCATCCTCACTGGGTGTGGTTGTCTCTTGGGCTGGGGCAATAGTTTGTGACTTGCCAAAATCCATTCTAGAATGGAGGGGCTTTATTTTCCTCTGTTCATCTGATTGCTGTTTACAGGATGATGCTGACATAGGGCAACTGCCACACTTACTTACAGAACAAATTCACAGTGCTCCAAATAGTAATTCATTGGATGAAGCACCTTGACATGGTTCAATGTGAAAGTCACTATATAAATGCAATTTTATTCTAATTCATAGGAATATTGGAAAGTATTGCAGCAGTAAGTAACATTGTTGTCTATCTGACTGGTCCTAAAGTACAAAAACAGAATGCAGGGTTCACTCTATATTCTTTATGGTATTTTTTTCACAAATGCCTCCTCAATATTCTTGAAGTTATCAGCTGTCATTATATCTCAGGCAACCTCTTCCATGCATTCATCATGTTCAATGTGAACTGGTTATGTCTGATCCATTATTTCACTTTCACTCCCCGAGTTTGCTTTTTGGTCATTCTTGGGCCATGGCAAACAATTTCCCCAAGTTTAACCTGTCAATACTCTTAAGGATGTTGAACACCTCAACAAGATTCCAGTTCAGTCTTAAGCTCAGTGTAAGAAAGCTCAGGTCCTGTAGTCAATTCCGGTAGCCGCTTCCTGTAGTCTCAACTGCCTGCATTTGGCAGAGATACCAACAATAAGTTGTCAAGCGTGAGATTGTCAGAGACTTTGTAGCAATAAACAAGTCCAAATTTTGGAAGCAGCGTGACTACTGAAGCAATTTTTACCTATTCTATGAAAGAACTATAGTGTATGATCAAAATCTATAAGAACAGGAGTGATAATACAAATTTATGTGGCAGCGTTGGAATCACAGAAGAGGTTTGTTTATCTGATTTGCTAATGCCACCTACGTTCTGTGAGGGCTTGAGTCCATAACCTTCTGAGTTAGAACTGAGAGTGCACCCAACTGAGATTCATATACACAATGGTGACTGTTGCACTGTAAACAAGTGGCCAATGAATATTTCTATGTTGGGAGCAGTGAAGTTAAAAAGGTTATGGTTACTGGAGAGTTGATAAAAACAGACTGAGTAAGTGATAATATAAAGTGCACAGGAACAATAAACTGATGATAAATAAAGTTTCCATGTAAACAGGCTTTTACTGTCACTAGGTAACCTACATGCATAACCTAAGGTTATATCAAATGAGAGATTGTAGAGGTAAAACATCATTGCGCATGAACTTATAAAATGCATTTATAACATATGATTTTAGCATCTTAGCCTTAAGCTGTGAATTCTCTCTCTAAGCCTCTCTGCCTTGTTGCAGCTTTCTATTTTCAGAAGCCACCACTAAACTTACTTCTTTGCCTCTACTAACAGACACCTACCCGAACTCTCCTTCCTTTGTTGCTCAGCCCCTGATCACAACTATGTGAAATACTGAGGTGTTTTACTATGTTAAAGATGCTTATCAAACAGATGTCATTGACCTTGCTTCAAATAGCAGAGAATCTTATCCTGGTGCAGAATAAAAAGTCTCTTTTGTGAAAAGACCCAAGCATTGGCTGATTCTTATGTAAGACTTATACCTCCCAGTGTCATAAAGCAAGGAAAAAAATTTCAGACAGAAGGTAACTAAGCACAAGAATATTAGTAATATTTTTTGCATGTGTCCCACTTATTGTTTTGTTACCTTTTTGAAGGGTGCGGAAGAATTGCAATTCCACACTGTGTCTTTTAGGTTCCCCTTCAGCAATCCCACATGCTGCTGATTTAACATGGAATAACAATCCTTGGGACCCATAGAGAGATTTATTTTTCACATTAATGACCACATGTTACTTTGCCCCCCTCCCCTTGCCACCCCCAATCAAGCCGTGGACAAATACCTAGAAGAGGAAGGAGCAACTGAAGAGCAAATTAAAAGAAACCTACAGTACCTGATGGCAGCCACCAGGTGGTGTGAGAAGCTAGCTATTCTGACTGAATATTTTTGTTCTGCAGATATAAAAACAAAAAAACTGCGGATGCTGGAAATCCAAAACAAAAACAGAATTACCTGGAAAAACTCAGCAGGTCTGGCAGCATCGGCGGAGAAGAAAAGAGTTGACGTTTCGAGTCCTCATGACCCTTCGACCCTTCGACTCGAAACGTCAACTCTTTTCTTCTCCGCCGATGCTGCCAGACCTGCTGAGTTTTTCCAGGTAATTCTGTTTTTATTTTTGTTCTGCAGTCTGACTTGCTTTTTATATGCCACAAACTATTCTGAGTGATCCATGCCTGAATACATACTGATTAAAAGCGCTTCTCATTTACTGTTATGTAGGATTCTTGATCTAGGTAGGAAATAGTTTCCCATATTTGTTTAATTTTTTTTGACTTGTGCCGTTGAAGGTCATGGGTTCAAGCCCCACTCCAGGACATGAGTGTAAAGGTCAAGGCAGAGTTGAGGGGCAGCTGCATTGTCAGGTTTTGCATTGCCATCTTTCGGATTAGACTTTGGCCTGAGATCCATTGTTCAGATGGATGTTAAAGATCTCATGGCACTGTTCAAAGGAGAGTGGGAAGTTCTCCGTGTCCTGGCCAACACTCCTCCTGCAACCAACAGGGCACATAAAACTGAAACAAGTAACTAATTAGTTTATGGGTTAAAAACAAAAAAACTGCGGATGCTGGAAATCCAAAACAAAAACAGAATTACCTGGAAAAACTCAGCAGGTCTGGCAGCATCGGCGGAGAAGAAAAGAGTTGACGTTTCGAGTCCTCATGACCCTTCGACAGTTCTGTCGAAGGGTCATGAGGACTCGAAACGTCAACTCTTTTCTTCTCTGCCGATGCTGCCAGACCTGCTGAGTTTTTCCAGGTAATTCTGTTTTTGAATTAGTTTATGGGACTTGCTCTGCATAAAAGAACAGTCACTTCATTTAAAATATATTTGCAGCATTTTGAAAGGTTTTGGAAAGATATGAGAAATCCCTATATTACACATTGCCCGCTGTTTTATAGGGTATCCAGAACCATAGAGATATAGAGCACAGAGGGTGACCATTCAGCTCATTGTGCCTATGCTGGCCCTTTGCTAGAACTATCCATGACTAATCCCAATGTCCTGCTGTCCTCACAAAGCCCAGCTTTAAACATCTGCTTCAACTACTTATCCAATTGTTCCTTAAAAGGTGTATTCATTCCTGCTTCAGCTATTCCCTGTGGTCAACCATTCCATACTCCAAAAAATTTCTGAGTGAGCAGGTTAACATCCACCTGAACTGGCAGACCAGAAGGGTCTCAGTTTAAAAAAGGTGGATCTGACAATGCACTTCCCTTGGTTTGTGAATGTAATTGAGAACCAGGATCAATTTATGCCATTTTGCCTTGCATTCGTTTAAAGACAAAAGAAATTAACCCCCACACCTTTCCGTAGGCCAGTTAGAGAGGTTCTGACTGAACTAAAAACTGTCTTAGCTGTTAAGATTTTAATAATTATAAGAATCAATTTGCTTTTAGATACGCACCCCTGTTGGAATAAAGTAGTTAGTGCTGTTTTTTTGTTGTTTGTTTGTTCAGTGATCAGTGTTTCCATGACCTCTGGACCTTTAATACAAACAAATGATTCTCAGGCAGCAAATTATGGAAGATGTAGACATTCACTAGAACATAGGGGCATGGAGATAGCAGGAGGTCAGTTAGCCCCTTGAGCCTATTCCAGCATTCAGTGAGATTTTGGCTGATCTGCGACCTGACTCCATATACTCACTTTTAGCCTATACCGCTCATCAAAAATTCAGTTTTTACATTCACAGTTTTTAAAACAAACAAGTGATCTAGCATCAATTGCCATTCGCAGAAGAAAGTTCCAAACTTCTGCTGCCTTTTGTGTGTGAAACCGTTTCCTAATTTCACTCCTGAAAGGTCTGGCTCTAATTTTCAGATTTACACCCCCACCCAACCCCACCCCACCACCCCTCCCCTCCTTCCTCTCAATTCCTGGACTCCCCAGCTACTAGAAACAGTGCACATCTATCTACCCTCTCTGCTCCCCTTAATATCTTGAGAAATTCAATCAAATCACCCCTTAACCTTCTAAGTTTCAGGCAATGCAACCCCCTTGGCGGCTTTCCACAGGGATCGTTCCCTCCGGGACACACTGGTCCACTCCTCCATCACACCCGACACCTCAACCCCCTCCCATGGCACCTTCCCATGCAACCGCAGAAGGTGCAACACCTGCCCCTTCTCTTCCCTCTCCTCACCGTCCAAGGGCCCAAACACTCCTTTCAAGTGAAGCAGCATTTCATTTGCACTTCCCTCAAGTTAGTCTACTATATTCATTGCTCCCAATGCGGTTTCCTCTACATTGGAGAGACCAAACGCGGACTGGGTGACTGCTTTGCGGAACACCTTCAGTCTGTCCGCAAGCATGACCCAGACCTCCCTGTCGCTTGCCATTTCAATACACCACCCTTCTCTCATGCCCACATGTCCGTCCTTGGCCTGCTGCATTGTTCCAGTGAAGCTCAACGCAAACTGGAGGAACAGCACCTCACCTTCTGACTAGGCACTTTACAGCCTTCCAGACCTAATACTGAGTTCAACAATTTCGGATCATGAATTCTCTCCTCCATCCCCACCCTCTTTTTGATCCCCCTTTTTCCAATAATTTAAATATATCTTTTACAAATATATTTTTCTTTTCCCACCTATTTTAAAATTTATTTTGATCTATTGTTTCATCTCCATCTTTTAGCCCATTTCGATCCCTTCCCCCCCACCCCATCCCCATTAGGGCCATCTGCCACTAGCTTGTCCTGCTTGCTACCCTTAATGCCCCCATTAGCACATCCTTTAGATAATATCACCACTGTCAACACCGCTTCGTCCTTTTGTCTATGACATCTTTGGCAGTCTCTTCTTGGCCTCCACCTATCACTGGTCCCCTATCGAGCTCCTCCTGTCCCACCCCCCTCTACCAGCTTATATTTCATCTCATTTCTATATTTTTTAGTTCTGGTGAGGGGTCATACGGACTCGAAACATCAACTGTATCCCTCTCCACAGATGCTGTCAGACCTGCTGAGCTTTTCCAGGTATTTTTGTTTTTGTTCTAGATTTCCAGCATCCGCAGTATTTTGCTTTTATCTTAGTGTTTAATTGACTGCCACCTCTCTTCAAGGAATGCCTACCTTGAAGAAGTATTGCTCTTCTCTCCGATAGGATTTCTGCCTGTCTCTTTTGCCCTGTTCACCTTCATTGCTTTCCATTTCTCTCCTGGTGTTTGACAAGGTGTTTACTAAAACTCGCTTTCACAGCTATATTTCATTCCTCAGTGACTGTCTCCTTCCCAGACTTACCCCATGTGGATTTCAACTGAAGTTCCATCCCTCATGTTTTGAACCCACCCAGGATTACAGGTTTCTCTGGGACATACAACGCTCCTCGGACTGCTGTTCTTGTCGCATTCTAAGATCCACACTCAGTGCCGTGTGCTACCATATGAACACACTCAACCTCTCCCTTCAGCAACACCAATGCACCCTATCTCTAAGCTGTCCTTGCCCCCAGTTTCATTTTATTCTTTGTCTCATCTGACGCCTCAACAAGATTCTTTGTCTCTTTCTTTCAGATGTAAAGGAACGCAAGCTCCAACAACTCATCAACACCAACACCCATCCAGGACCCTCCACCCCTGCCCGTCCCTTTGTCCCCATCCCGTCTTCCAATCCCAGCCCTGGCCATGTGCTCACCATACACTCTGACCTTCCCCTCTCCGATGCTGAACGTTCAGTGCTCAGCAAAGGGCTCAGTTTCATACCCTTGCGCCCTCACCTCAATGAATTTCGGGCTCGGCACGATGCTGAACTCTTCTTCCGCCGTCTTCGTCTCCGGGCTCACTTCTTTGGGCAGGAGTCCGCTCCCTGTTCAATGGATCCTTTTACCTGCCTCCAATATTATCCCTCCACCTGGACCCCTCCCTCTGGATTTTTACCTGCTCTTGATCTTTTCATTGAGAACTGTTGGCCTGACATCAGTCCCCTCAATTTCTCTGCTTCTTTCACCCATTCTAACCTGTCTCTTTCTGAACTTGCCTTACTCCATTCTCTCAAGTCCAATCCTGACTTTGTCATCAAACCCGCTGACAAGGGTGGTGCTGATGTTGTCTGGCGCACTGACCTCTACCTCGTGGAGGCTGAGCATCAACTCACAGACACTTCTTCCTACCTCCCCCTAGACCATGACCCCACCACTGAACATCGAGCCATTGTTTCCAGGACTGTCACTGACCTCATCTCCTCTGGAGATCTTCCCTCCACAGCTCCCAACCTCAGTCTCCCAACCTCGGACGGCCCGCTTCTACCTCCTATCAAAATCCACAAACTGTCCTGGCAGACCAATCGTGTCAGCCTGTTCCTGCCCCACGGAACTCATTTCTCGCTATCTTGACTCCCTTCTCTCTCCCCTTGTCCAGTCTCTTCCCACCTACATCCGTGATTCCTCTGATGCCCTATATTATATCAACAATTTCCAGTTCCCTGGCCCCAACCACCTCCTCTTCACCATGGATGTCCAATCCCTCTACACCTCTATCCCCCACCGGAGAGGGGTGGGGGTGGAATTGTCACCCCCTTTGACATCTGTGATTTATAGTTTACCTCCCTATGTTATCGCTTCTATTTTGAATGCTTTGCCTCAATATTTCTTCTTGTATCACTTGTACCTTTGCAAACGATAATGGAAAGGTTGGTTGGTGTTTGCTGCTGCAGCATAAGGTCCATTAGCACTTGTATGTTCTTTTATGCAGCAGGTCATGGGAGAATTGTCAGCTGCATCTTTTTGACAAGACAAAAAAGCACCTTTATTTTCTAACTTTAATTAACGGCAATGTGATTTTTAAGCCCTCAGGTAAAATATTCTGGAGTGAATTCAAACAAAGCATGAAAAACTGCACCTCTTGTCTCTTTTTGAGTGAAGAGAATGAAGAAATGACTATTTTTTACACTCCAATTGACAACAGCTGTTGGCACCAAATAAATGCTTGAGGCTTATGCTTGAGGATTTTACATTAAGAAATTAACTTCTGAGAGAGATAATAATTCTCCATGATGGCACAATAACTACTCTGGAGTCACAGCAGATTCTTCACAGCCTCATAAAAGCAGCTTAACTGCCTCCTGTGTTTCACAATGTCATTGTGCTTAAAAGGATATTTTTAATCAATTGAAAACTTGTTTTGGTACTTCATTTGTCAATTGTGATATAGCAGGACATATAACAAGGAGCAGCAGGTTACCAATCTGTTAGCATCAAGATGATGACATGCATAACTTGTGACTTTTCCGCTTGGAACAGAGCCCCTAGAATTCCTCAGCACCTTAATCTCAAACTCTGCAACACTCTGTGGCATCTGGTCCCAGGTTTGGGGAAATTTCTGTCTCCATAAAATTACTTCAAGCATTCTATTAAACGTGGGCTAAACTGGTGACATTTGCTTAGAAAAATTGGCTGATTGAAAGTTTAAAAGCTGTCTCCTGTGTGTAGCATTTGTGTCTCCATGGATACCTCCACTGTTTATAGTAACACCTACCACCTTTCCTTAACCAGATGAGGCAGCTAGATGTTACTTGGCAGGTAACCAATGCCTGGTGTTGTAACACCAATAATGGTATACCAATACGAGTGCTGGATGTACCAGTTCCAAGGGGTCCAGTACCATAGAACCATAGAAAAGTTACAGAACAGAAAGAGGCCATTTGGCCCCTCTTGTCCTTGCCAGCCCGAGCCCACCCAGGTGCCCTTTCTAATCCCACCTTCCTGCACCCGGCCCATAGCCCTGCAGTTTACAGCACTTAAGGTGCAGATCCGGGTACTTTTTAAAAGAGTTTAGAGTATGTAGTGCACCAATATTTAGTGTCCTGGGTTGAAATGGTGTCATTGACCTTCAAGACCTGGCTCTAGAGTTTATGTAAAGACAGCTATTAAGGAGTTGAGATTAACTGAGCTACCTAATGCACATGCATTTCACACTTTGCACATTCTTACTGCAGGTTAAGTGTGCAAGGCGTGAAATACATGAAGTGCAAATCAATGGGGATTAAAAGGCTGGTTTCAACTGACACCCATTTGGACACAACACTCCACACTGGCGTTGGAACATTGTCAATTTGAGACAGTAAGCTAGGGTTCCCTGAGCTAGGAAAGAGCTGTTTCCGAGAGGAGCCTGTGGAAATAAATAAGATGCTTAAGAGGCATTGCTTTCAACTACGCCAGGACAGGTGGGTGCAAGGTCTGGACTGTGAAGGGAAATTAAGAACAAATGTCAGGAGTTATTTCTTTACATTGGAAGTTGCCAACAGCCGGAAAAGTGGTTCCAGGAAGGATGGGTGAGGCTGGGACTCTGGGCTCATTTAAGAAATAGCAGGATGCTGCAATGGTGAAGCTTGGGGGTTCCAGACCCTGACATTATAATAATACCAAATGGAAAATCTAGGCTGTGGTGCCATGGGATGATTGGACACTTTGATCTTCCACTTGTCACATCAACTCAGTGTTCTCCGATCCTATTCCCACCTGCAGAGTTCTCTATCAGACACTGAGTAGCCGTGGAACTGGTGAGTCTAGTATCTGCTCTCAGGCACTGCCCTGTTCCACAGCATTGTAATAAGGATTGTAATAGGGATTCAGGTTTACTATTTTTGTCTGTGTTTGCCACTTTGGTTTTACAAATCACAAAAAGTTAGTATGCAGGTACTGCAAGTAATTAAGAAGGCTAATGGAATGTTATTCTTTATTCCATGAGGGATTGAACGTAAAAGTAAGGATGTGATGCTTCAGTTATACAGGGCATTGGTGAGATCGCACCTCGAATACTGTGTGTAGTTTCGGTCTCCTTATTTAAGGAAGGATGTAAACACATTGGAGGCGGTTCAAAGGAGGTTTACTAGATTGATACCTGGAATGAGTGGGTTGTCTTATGAGGAAAGGTTAGACAGACTGGGCTTGTTTCCTGGAGTTTAGAAGAGTGAGGGGTGACTTGATTGAAGTAAACAAGATCTTGAACAGCCTTGACAAGGTGGACGTGAAAAGGATGCTTACTTTTGTGGGTGAGTTCAGAACTAGGGGGTGCTGTTCCAAAATTAGGGGTTGCCCTTTTAGGACAGAGATGAGGAGAAACTTCTCTTTGAGGGTTGTGTGACTTTGGAATTCTCTGCTTCGGAAGGTGGTGGAGGCGGGGTCATTGAATATTTTGAAGGCAGGGGTAGATAGATTCTTGTTAGGCAAAGGAATCAAAGGTTATCGGGGTTAGATGGGAATGTGGAAATCAAAACACAAGAAGATCAGCCATGATCTTATTGAATGGCAGAGCAGACTCATGGGGCCGAAAGGTCCACTTCCTATTTCTTATGTTCTCATCAGGTAATCAGAGGCTGCATGGTGGGAAGGGAGCAGCATTGCACCCCCTTTGACATCTGTGATTTATAGTTTACCTCCCTACATTATCGCTTCTATTTTGAATGTTTTGCCTCAATCTTTCTTCTTGTATCACTTGTACCTTTGCAAACGATAATGGAAAGGTTGGTTGGTGTTTGCTGTTGCAGCATAAGATCCTTTAGCACTTGTATGTTCTTTTGTGCAGCAGGTTATGGGAGAATTGTCAGCTGCACCATTTTGATAAGACAAAATAACCTTTATTTTCTAATTTTAATTAACGACAATGTGATTTTTAAGCCCTCAGGTAAAATATCCTGGAGTGAATTCAAACAAAGCATGAAAAGCTCCACCTCTTGTCTCTTTTAAGATGCCACTTAAAACCACCATCTTTGACCAAACCTTTGGCTTCCTATTCCAATGTCTGCTTCTTTGGCTTTATGTCAGTTGGTTAGCCTGATTATACTCCTGTGAAGCACCTTGGATGTTTTATTCCTGTAAGGGTACAAAAATAATGCAAGTCATCAAAATCTATGTTAAGAAAAATGGCCTTATACAGTGCATCCTCAATTTGTTTTAAAATGTCAGTTTGGATCTGTGACTGTACACTTACTGATTGATGAGGATCTTGGATTCAAAACTAACAATAGCAGCTTGTATATGTAATCTAGGCTGATACTTCACTGTAGGACTGAGGGAGTGCTGCATTGCGAAAGGTCCTATATAAATGCAAGTTCTTTCATTTAAAGTGCTTCACAGCCACCGAACTACTTTTGAAGTATAATCACTGTTAGCAGGCAAGCAATGTATTGTCATAAAATTAGAGCTTTATTGCAAAATCATCATCTAGTAGAGACAGAATGTGCAGTGGTCAGCCGTGGAACATGGAAGTTATCCAATTTGTAAGTTTGATAGACCATGGCATTTAATTAAGTTCCAACACCAGGGCAATGATTATTCTTAAGTACTGTGGTTTACGACAACATATTTTGTAATTGGGTTGGTAATATTGAATTAATAGATGGCAACAGCTGTGTCATCTGATAAAATATTAATATTGCATCAACAACTCTACATTGCCCACCGAAGCAACAACTTTATTGTTCGTGAGCCTTTTATGGGTCTTTTATCTTTATTACGATGCACGTTATTTAGCAATCACCAAACTGTTAGCATGACAAAAACAGAAAATTGCTGGAAAAACTCAGCAGGTCTGACAGCATCGGTGGAGAGAGAAAAACAAAATTAACATTTCAAGTCTGTATGACTCCTCTTTGGAGCTGAAGAAAAGTGGGAATGTGATTAAATTTATACTGTTTAAGGGGTGTGGGGCAGGTGGAGCTGCATAGAAGGCCAGCGACAGATGGGTACATAGGAGGGATTGACAAAGATGTCATGAACTAAAGGGACAAAGGAATTGTTAGTGGTAATGGTAAAGGTATTAATAGTGGCATAAAGGTAAGAAAGCAGAATGTGACAGATATCTGTCACTTGTTCCGTGTTGTTCTTTCACACAATGCTACCCTTGTACTGCTATAATCACTTTGTGCTTTCTTACTTTTATGCCACTGTTAGCACCTTTTCTTAGCACTAACCACTACCATTAACACCCCTTTGTCCTTTAGTTCATGACATCTTTGTCAATCTCTCCTTTGTCCCCTCCTATCGCCGGCCTTCTGTCCAGCTTCACCTGCTCCACCCCCTTTAAACAGTATAAATTTCATCACATTTCTACTTCTCTTCAGCTCCGAACAAGGGTCATACGGACTCAAAATGTTAACTTTGCTTTTCCCTCTCCACCGATGCTGTCAGACCTGCTGAGTTTTTCCAGCCTTTTCTGTTTTTGTTTCAAATTTCCAGCATCTGCAGTATTTTGCTTTTATCTTCTATTAGCATGACAACCCATCCACAAGCTTCTGTCATTTGCAGAATCCCCTATGCTGCCAGTTATTCCCCAAGAGTTGATGACAGTATTTACTGTTGAGTCTGCAGCTTGTGGATTCTAGCTCCATTCTATGATTTAAGCATATCATAATTTGCGCTATCATTTTGAGATCGATAGACTTTTGTGGCAGGAAGGTATCAAGAGATTTTTTTTTTATTCATTCATGGGACGTAGGTGTCACTGGATAGGGCAGCATTTATTGCCCATCCCTAATTGCCATTGTTCATAAGACATTTAAGGGTCCACCACATAGCTATGGGTCGGGAGTCACATGTAGGCCAGACCAGGTAAGGATGGCAGATTTCCTTCCCTAAAGGACATTAATGAACCAAATGGTTTTTATGACAATCGACAATGGTTTCATGGTCATCAGACTTTTAATTCCAGATTCTTATTGAATTCAAATTTCACCATCTGCCATGGTGGGATTTGAACGCAGGTCCCCAGAACATTACCCTGGGTCTCTGGAACACTAGTCCAGTGACAATACCATTATGCCACCTAAGCAAAGGTGGTTAAATGGAGCTGAGGTGCAGATCAACCATGATTTAATTAAAAGAGGCTCAAGGGGCTGAATGGCCTACACAGCTTCCTGTGTAGTATTGAAGGAATACTACATTGTTGGTAGCACTGTCTTTTGGATTAACCAATATTAACTGATGTCCTCTCTAGCAGCACTACTTGAAGACTAGGGAGTTCTCTAGAAAAATAGGTAATGGGGCAGAAGAGAACAAATTTAATGCAAGACTGGTGGCATTTTAACTTTAGGCAACAGAAGACTTTGAGTTCACAACATCACAAATAAATACAAATGCCCAAGGTCATTTGGCCCATCCGTCTATTAAAGCCTACAGTTTCCTATCAACACAGTCTCCATCCATCTCTCAATTGGTTTATAGTCTGGTAGTCCCTTTGACACTTTGGCCACTTGTTAAGTGAAGATGAATTTCCTTTTATTATTCCTAATGTTTTTCTTTTGCTAGCTTTAACTCAATGCAGCAGACAGTTTTTACAGCGTTGAGATGAATAGCCAATTATTTTTGCTGGCTGAGGCTAGGACTTCTGTAGAAATCCCTTTCTCTTTTGCAAATAATACCTAGAAAACTTTTGCATCCACCTTGTCTTGGTAATCCACTTCTCACAATCTAGGCCACTCAATGCCATTTTCCCCTGTATTCCTTATCTGCCAGTTTGTTCTTTTTGCATTTCCTGAGCCTGGAGGTTAGAAGGGATTGTTCTTAGTGCAGTTACCTTACTGGTGCATAAATTCTAAATCAGAGAATGAAGAACCGTTTGTATCATCAACTTGAGAGGTGGTCACATTAGTACCTGAAACCTGTTCCATGTTTTCTGCTTTCACTGCATTTTTGCGGTATAAGTATTGCAGGTTCATGAACATGAAAATACTTCGGGTAGCCCTGAGGTTGTGAAAGGTGCTATAAGTCTTTCTAATGTCAATGAATCATCGTTGAATGAGTTGAAATATGAGAATGGGGGTATTTTTAGGCTTAACTTCCAGCCCAGGCAAGTAATTCAAGGCCCACATGAGTCTGGTGAGGCTCCATAGTAAGTAATTGTGTTCTTTAGAAAAGTACAGCCCCAATTTACTCAAAGGTAGGTTTCTCCATTCCCACTCCAATTCCCCCCACACCACCCCACTGCCTCTCAACCCCATGCTCCTGGTGCCAGGATTTTTGGAATAGGAAATGTCTTTTTCCTTCTGTGCAGCCACCTTCTATTGCAAGACTTGTTCCAGCTCTCAATGGACTTAAAATCCTTCCTTGCTTCAACACCAATCTCCGGACCATGCATTTAGCTATTAGTCTTTTGGGTTAAGTAATGCCCGCAGGCAGAAAGAGTACCTGTCTTGAGGTTTTAACTTTCTTCCTGGTTCCTGCTGTACATTCCTTCCTCACTTCTACCTATGTCCCTACCTAAAGTGGCAGCTCACCCAACCATTCTGTCATTCTGTCAGTGCATTCTTTGACTTTCATCCATCCTGGCACCACAAAAGCAACATGGTGTTCTGAACGTCTGGGACAGAATTTTCTGCCTGACGGGTCCACACTGCCATTTCACCCAGGCGGGCCAGTTAAGAGCCGCCCAGCGTGAATCGTGGCTCCCAAGGACAGCGGGAGTGGGTGGTCAGCGGTGGGACTGCAGTGACCACCGGGTCCAATGGTGACCCGGGCGGCCTGTTTTAAAAAGCTGCTGCAGCCTTTCAAAGGCTGTGAATCACCCAGTGGAAGGGCTCCCCAGGACTGCTGCTGGTGAGCAGGCCAGGCAGGAGGGTAGGGCAGGGGAGCACTGTGCCCCTCGTTTTTCTGACGATTGCCTTGCTGCCCTCTTTGAGGAGGTGGCAGCACGGGGTGAGGTCCTGGTACCCCAGAACGGGAGGAGGAAGCCCCTCCAACATGACCAAACGTGCCTTGGGGGAGGTGGCGGAGGTGGTGAGCTCCTACAATGTGGTGCGACGCACCTGGATCCAGTGTCGCAAGCGCTTCAGTGATTTGTTGCGCTCACGCAGGGTGAGGACAATGTTGGCATTGGTCACTTAACCCAGCAGGTCGGCTTTTCCCCTGGCACACCACCATCACCATCCACACACACACACACCACAACCCACAACCGCCCACCCCCCCCCCCCCCCCCACCCTGCAGCCCAGGCACAAGTCTGAGTGTAGGGACTGCGTTGAATCATTGACGGTATGTGTCCCTTGCTGGGTGGGCCAGCAGATATTGCCCATGCCGAGGTCACCCTGAGAGGGTGGTGAAGAGATGGGTTCTGCCCCCGCAGCATGTGTTACACTGAGACCCACACATTACTGTTTTGGGGGCAACCTGGAGGAGCTGCACTAGGCTAAGTGCTGGAACTCCAGGACATGTCAAAGTCAGGGTGATGACATGCTGGGAGGGAGTTTCAAAGTGGCTTGGCAATGTTCGATCTGCTGTCCTCTGCGCTCTGCGTGCTTGCGCCTCCTTGCTATGGAAGGTTAGACCGTGTGGTGCCTAATGTGATGTAGGCAGCATTTGGCCAAGGGGGTCGGGGACAGGCCTAGCATCTTTGTGTGAGTGTTCAGCAGCAACGGGGTGAAGAGGCACTGGAGCCTTGATATGTCCCACTCTGGTTGGGGTGGGCCGTCCGTGAAGAGAATCCAGATACAAGTAGCACTAATCAATGCCCTTCTCTCCTTTCCAGGAGAAGAATGCACAAAATGCCACCGAGTGGGTGAGGACTGGAAGAGGGCCGGCCCAGTTAGTGATTGTCAGCCGCTTTGAGCAGGAGGCCCTAGATTTGGAGAGGCGCCATGTGCCCAGGTCCAGCTGTGTCAGTGAGGCTGGGGTGCCACGTGCAGGTATGTTTGTCCAGCAGTTTAGGTCACCATTGTTCTCCCAACAGCCATGGCAGTGTTGAATGTTCAGTGATTGGAGTTTGTAACATGGCTTGACCATTGCTTATGGAAGGATGAGCGCATAATGATCCAGGGGACAGGGATGCACATTGACATTGTCTCCACATTAACTGATCCAATGTCCTTGTTCTTCCTTTCAGCATCAGCAGAGCAGGGCCGAGAGGAGGAGAAGCAGAGGCTCCCTCTCACACCTGAGGGCTCTGAAGTCACGGACTCACCAGCATCACACCATCTCTGTCAGGCAGGCACCAGCAGATACTAGCACCTTGGTGGGAGTTAGAACATTGGCTAGTGTCCTGGGGCACAGCAGTGAGGGCACTTCACAGTTGCTGGAGGAGCTGGCAGAGACTGAGAGTGCCCATGGCGCCAGCAGTCGGAGGACTGCAGGGGACCAGGCACATGCTCAGTCGGTGCCTGATGATGTGCCTCTAGAGTCGTCCGCGATGCAGTAAACGCAGGAAATGCGGCCGGGTGTGCGGGAGCATCTGGTGGAGATACATGAGGCTATGCTTGGCTTGGTGTCCATTGTGGAGGAGTCTATGCGGACTATCGCCAATGCACTGAGCCTCATAGCCAAGCGCCATGCGTCCTCCACGGAGAGAGTGGTGACTCTGATGGAAATGCTTCTCCAGGAGACCAATCAGGGCTTCATGGGGATGTGCTCGGACCAGCAAGCCCTCACATTGGCATTGACCTCAGCTGGTCAGTGCCAGTGTGGGAGACGGTGTGGGCACCAAGTTTCCCAGCTCACTGCCGATCCATCCAAGATGAGCAGGGAGGTCCAAAGCGACCTCACGTCGGTGCAGCAGCTGCCTGTCGTCTCTGTGGGTTCCTCTCAGGGTGCTCTGGATGAGGGCAGCAGCTCCTCCGCCCCTCTGCCAGTGACCATTGCATTTGATGAGGCTACAATGACTGGGGAGGTGCCAGTTGTGGAACTGGCAGCTCCCTCCCAGGCAGGGCCAGCACAGGCTCCATGGCCAGAGGACAGCTGCCAAGGTCACCAAGGCCAACAGGACAGAGTCAGGAGGCTGCTCAGATGCCACTCCCAGCGATGGGGCAGCACCAAGATGTAGTACCTGAAAACGTAAACACAAGGGACCTTAGGCACACACGGGTTTATCACTGGTGCTTTTGTGTTGGCCCGAGATGAGGTCTTTATGAGTTGGTGTGATTTTTAACACCTTTGTCATTTTGTTTTCTTAAGTTCCTTTGGTTGTAATATTACATTCAGACATGTCACCATGGCTGAGGGTGCCTCTTTTCTTCTGCAGGTGGTTGGTTACCAATAATGTTATGAGTGATTTGTGGGACATTCAGCTTTATTAACAAGGCCCTTAGTTACTGTTCCTATCCAGGCAGATTTTGCACTTCGGTGTCAATTATGGAGCCTGCAGCCCAGGCTTGTCCTGGAAGTTCATATGTTGTGTGCTAGCTGAAGCTTCATTGGATTAAAGCCTCCTGGGTGTGCCTGCCTCCCTGGAGTAGTCCCGGGTCAATGTCTATCCCCTCAGCATTTCCCTGTGTGTGCTCATCCTCGGACTCACTGCTGGACTCATCATGTGCAGCTGCAGCCACTGTGTTGACGTCTTCATCATCCACAGCGTCTCCCCCTTTCCAGCGCAAGATTGCGAAGAGTGCAGCATGCAACCACTATCAGTGACACACGATCTGGGGGGTACTGGAGTGCACCCCCGAGCGGTCCAGGCATCGGAAGAGCATCTTGAGAAGACCGATGGCTTTCTCCACCACAGTCCTTGTGGTACCGCTGCTCAGCTTCTGTTCTTGGATGGCGAAGAGACGTCATGAGCCACATTCTGAGGGGACAGCCCTTGTCACCCAGCAGCCATCCATCCAGCCGGGCTGGAGCACTGAAGAGCCCCGGCACCTGGGAGTGTCTGAGGATGTAGGCGTCGTGGGAGCTGCCTGGGCACCTTGCACAGACGTAGAATCAGCATCCTGTGGTCACACACTATCTGCACGTTCATGGAGTGGAAGCCCATCATGTTGATGAAGGCACCGGGCTCACCTGCTAGTGCCTTGATAGCCGCATATGTACAGTCTATAGCACCCTGGACACGGGGGAAGCCAGCAATGGCCGTGAAGCCTCTGGCTCACTGTGTCTGGCTGGTCTGGTCCCAATGGTAGTGGATGAAGGTCAATGCACGTCTGAACAGAGCGTCTGTGACCTGCTTGACACAAGCATGGACAGCTGATTGGGAGACACCACAAAGATCACCCACCGACCCCTGGAAGGAGCCAGAGGCATAGAAGTTGAGGGCAACTGTGATCTTCAGAGCCACTGGCATGGGATGTCCACCCACACAGTTCATGGAGATCTGAGGCCCAATCATCTAACAGATATAGTTGACTGTCTCCTTTGAGAGCTGGAGCCTCCTTTGGCACTGCACCTCAGACATATTGAGGTAGCTGCTTCGCCGCCTGTATACCCTGGCAGCAGGATAGTGGCCTCTTCCCTGGCCCCTTCGGCCTTGGACTACCTCTTGGCCCTGCGCCCCTTGTGCTTGTACCAGTCCTCCCAAAGGTGGCTCCCCTGGAGGCTGAATGTGCACTCCTGGCCTCCTCCCCCTTCTAGCCCTCCCTTCCCCCTCAGAGGAGGTGCCTCCAGTGGAGAGTTCAGCTCCCATTCCCAGGCTAAGGGAAGGCTTCCTGGAACCTACAGGCCCCAAAAAAGATTCCTCACTGCAGAGCGCTGACCAAGCAGCTAGGATGCATTTTGAAGTATTGCAGATCACACAGGCATGTATCAGTAACTTTGAAAAATCAATATTTGACTGTGCACACTCGCGACCCCACTGAGCCCTCTTATCCCGCCCGTGGATGAGGTTTATACAAATATGTCCTCCTCGCCTGCCCCATTGTGCCCGTGCGCTGCCCTGAAGATCAGACGGGCGCTGAAAAATCGCTGTCGATTGGTGCCTCAAGGGCCTTAAGTGGCCCGTTAGTTAATGGCCGGCGTGCATCGGATATCATCGCATGCCCGCCCAATGAAATATCGCGATGGCGCGCGGTGACATTGGGATGCTCGCCCGACGTCACCACGTGTCATTTTACTTGTAGGCGTGTGGGTCCCACCCCTGCACGTCAATGGGAAAACTCTGGCCCTGGTCTCACACACACTGACATACTTGGCTAACCCTGACTGAGTTTTCCAATGCCGGATATGGAACGGCTACAAAGACACATTTGAAAGGAAAAAAGAAACGAAATGTTTTAAAACAAACAGAGCTATTGTATTATTAAATAGGATTTTTTGACCTCGGTAATGGCTTTCAATAAAAATCTTTTTTAACGTATGTAGAGGGATTTGTCTGTTCCATCTTTGCTCAGAACCACACCTTTATTGCCCTTGCATTTAACCTTTCTGGAGAGCTGAAAAGAGAGGATAAAATTTAGCTACCAGTGAAATCATATTATGTAAGGAGAGGTTGACACTTGATTGATAGCCTCGGCTACTCTGACCAACTGATAGCCATCAGTCCCTGCAGCCTCTGCAAACTGCTTTTTGCAGATAGTATTCCTGTGCAAGCTGTGCTTGGAATTACTGCAGACAGAATAAAGAAGGTGTACAACCACTTCATCAATAAAAGGGCAAGCCTTGTGTTTAGACCTTACCACAACTCTAAAACATTGTAAACTGCTTCAAATACTAGAGCACCGATTTTAACTTAACCTGCTCAGCGGGAACTGGACCAGTTTGAGTTGGACGTTTGTTTCGTACTCTGCCTAACTTTATGCTCTATTAATTAAAATGCAGCTGCAAATTGGGCAGGATGCAAATCGGGCTCTTAGCCCAATCCCACCCCGTCCTTGGCAGGTCACAGCCAAATTTGGGCTCCTGAATTACTTTGAAGTGCAGGTGATTGCTATTATATATGAAAATTTAACAGCTATCTTGAAGTCAGCAGGATCTTCCAACAGCACTGAGCAACCTTCAGCAGAACATAGTTTAATGTTTTATTCAAAGGAAAACACTTCCAACAATGCTGCTCTGGTCACTGTAGGTAGTGTAATGATATTGTAAATACATTCAAAAGAAACATGTTTAGTGGGCCGTTACACTTGCAGGATAATTTTCCGAGTTCATGTTTGAATGTTGCCTGTAAGCCTGTGGGTTTGTTTGTGTACCTACATTTTAATGAGGCTTTACAACCCTTGAAGCGGTTTAAGGAAGGTAAAACAAAGTAGGGAACACCTAGCAACAGGGGGCCCCTAGAGACAGAGAGAAACAGAAAAGCAGTTCGAGTTCAGTTGGTAGGACCATTCGACAGAAACAGCCAGAGCAGGCAGTCAGGGAGCAAGCCCCAAAAGAAAAGCAGAAATCCCCAGAATCAAGGGAGTGGGACAAAAGAAAATCCCAAAAAACAGTTAAGTCAAGGAACAAGAACAGGAATCGGGAACAAGTCCTGTTCAGTGGAAGTGAAAGCAAGAAGCAGAGGGAAAGGCTCTGAATTAAAGAGAGAAACCTGCTGGAAGCAGACTGAAGGCAAAGTAGGCTTGCGAGAAGTCAGAAGATCCAAAGAGACAGCCAAAGGTTGGTGACTCCTTACTACAGACCAGTGAAGCAGTGGTTCTGTTGGCATGGATGAATGCCTCAGAGAGTGCATGGAAGGCGAAACTTGAACGCATGTGGCCTATCCAGGAGAGAAGAACACTGGAGGGAGAAATTGAATCCCTGGAGGTGGACTCCTGTTGAAGATGCCTGAGAAAAAGTGGCGTTTGGGAGGAGATTCCAAAGCAAGTTCTTCGAGCATTGAGATTGGAGACCCTTGTGTGAAAGACAGAGTTCAGTGAGACCGGTTGACTCACGGTGTGACAAGCATCTGCGGGGAGTTGATGAGAAATCCATAGCAAATGTTTGGGGTGGCATCTGTCACTTGGTTTCAGAGTGTGCTGTGTCTGATCGCAAGTCGTCATGGTTTTCTTGAACCATGGTATTCACTGTGAACATTAGAGTGTAAGATAGCTTTTGTAACTTGTGTTATCCTCATGAATCTATATATTTGTAAAGGTATAGTTGTGGGTGAAGGAGTATTGTAATATAGTTTATAATTTCTTGTTTAATAAATGATTTATTCTTTTGTTAAAAGTTCATCAGCTGACTCCTGTGACTCTGTTCAGTAGCCACCCTCCATGTTTCTAAATAAAAAGTAAAAGTTGAGATCAATCAAATCATGTTCCAGCTTGGGATCTGACTTGTCCAATAATAACATCAGCTGGGATCAAAACACAACCACATTGCCATGGGTCTGGAGTCACTTGTAGGCTAGACCAGGCAAGGATGGCAGATTTCCTTCCCTAAAGGACCTTAGTGAACCAGATGGGTTTTTACAACAATTGATATAGTTTCATGGTCATCATGACTGAGACTAGCTTTCAATCCCAGATTTATTAATTGGATTTAAATTCCACCAGCTGCCATGGTAGGGATTTGAACCTGCATTGCCAAATCATTAGCCTAGACTTCTGGGTTACTAGCCCAGTGATATCACCTCTACACTACTCTGACCCAAAGGTAAGAGTGGAGTGCTACAAGAGTGAATATTTTCATTTCCATTGTATAAAATCAGAATTGGACCAATCACTCCACGTTCACTGGCAATACAGAGAATCTCAATGTAGAAAATCATGCTCTATTCACTCCCATTGGATAGTATTCTAGTAAAAACCAATCCACATTCAGTGAATGGAATTCCTGGTAACAATTTAAAATATTCACTTTTTGCTGAGAGCACAGAATTGTTTGGGCAGCTCGAAATCCTCTATTATACATTGAACTCTTTAAATTGTAAGAATCATTTTAGTATTAATAGGTCATTTAGACTATTTTGTAAGCACACATTATTGAACCGTTGCTAAGGTGTGAATATTACAAATTTGTCAGTTTTAATTTTATCAACAGTCGACTGAATTCATAATTCAATATAACATTTCTTGGCAAGCTGGTTATGTCAGGATCCATTCATGTTTGTACTGATGTACTAGTTTAGGACAGTTTGAAGGGATTTAGAATTACATTTACATTGGCAAGGTTCCAGTGGTTACTGAATAATGAGGGTGCTACAGTGATCTGTTGGATGAATAATTAAACAGATGAGCCTTTGGGAGGCTGGGAATCAAGGACCATTAATCTGCTACAAAGTGTGCGTTTGGATTAAAGAGCAGTATGTTTAACCTTTTGTGGGCTACAGTTGTATTTCCATACTGAAGTCTCAGTTCTGTGGAAGGGTCATGAGGACTCAAAACATCAACTCTTTTCTTCTCCACCGATGCTGCCAGACCTGCTGAGTTTTTCCAGGTAATTCTGTTTTTGTTTTAAAACAATTTAACTGGATGTTCACCTGTTCTACTGATAGATGCCATGAGTTCAAGGTTCTTGACATGAAACTGAGATCTTGAAATATTAACAGATTTGGAATTGTTTGCTATTTTCACAGATGCGTTAACACATTTCTTTTAAGTGATATGGCTCCTCTGTTAAAGTAGAAATTGGACATGGATATGTTAAATGTTCATCCACTGATGTTCAAAGAATTGCATTTCAAGGCAAACCCAAGATGAATGGCTGAGTTTCAACCAGTTACAATGACTAAGTCAATAATATCATCGTTGTTGGCATCCTTCCATCTATGAAAGATGATGGACACGCAGCAGAAAAATCCATTTCAGATGGGGTGGCTTCATTTGGCACGGCTTTGCTGATGGCTGAAGAGGCCAATCTTTGGGAGGCAGGTTCTGTTACAAGTGCCGCACATGAAGCTGCCAAGTGTCACTGTGTGTTGTTGCTTCCGGTATTAGAATCTGTGTCCAAGTCAATAACTTACACTTAATTTGTAACTTTAATGGAACAAAACCTCCTAAAGAGTCCACAAAGGGGCAATCAAATGCTGAGCAGGAATGAGGAGATGATTAAGGCAGTTGAAAGAAGAAGGAGAGACTTGCGTTTTTGTAGCACCTTTCACAGCTCCAGGATGTCCCAAGTGCCTCGTAGTCAATGAAGTACTTTTTGAAGTGCAGTCAATTTTACAGCTTAGGAAATGTGGCTGTTGCATTGCACACAGCAAGCTCCCAGAAACATCTATGTGATCATGACCAGATAATCTGCTTCATTGATACTGCTTGAGGGATAACTTTTGGGCAGGACACTGGGGGGTGTTGGGGTTGGGGGGGCGGTGGGGGGGGGGGGGTTGTTGAGGCGGGTAGTTAACTCTCCTACTTGAATTTGAATAGTGCCATGGGATCTTTTATGTCCTGAAAAAATTCAGCAGGTCTGACAGCATCTGCAGAGAGGGATACAGTTGACATTTCGAGTCCATCATCAAAACTGTCTGTTCATCTGTTCTGATGAAGAGTCATATGGATTCGAAACATCAACTGTATCCCTCTCCGCAGGTGCTGTCAGACCTGCTGAGTTTTTCCAGGTATTTTTGTTTCTGTTCTAGATTTCCAGCATCCGCGGTATTTTGCTTTTATCTTTTATATCCTGCTGAGAGGACAGTTGGAGCCCTGGTTTAATACCAATTCCAAAAGATGGCAACTCTGACAGTGCAGCACTTCCTCACCACTGTGACGGAGGGTCAGCCTAGATTATGGCTGGGACTTTCCAGCCCCGTTGTGGGCGGGACCCACCGTGGGTGGGGTAGTGCCCCAACCGGAAGCCCATTGACTTGCGGTGGGACCAGATGATCCCAGCGGTGGGCGGGTGCAGAAAACCCCGCCCAATGCCTCTGGAGGGGGTGAAAACAATCAGGAGAGGCTGAGCAGGGTCCATAGCAGTCTTCATGACTGTTGAGATGTGAAGAGAACTCCTACTACCACTGGCTGCACATTCAAGTAAGTTAACTTATCTTTTTGCTGGCTGGCCGTGGAGGGCCCTTTCTGGACAACTGGTTAGGCCATATGTTCACTTGGTTATCCTGAGTGCAGCAAGCCCAGTGCCGGCTATGTTCAGCGCTGCCCAATTTCAAGAAAGTGTCCTTAAGCAGGAGAAGACGCTCTATTTGTAATGGGCTTAACACTTTTTTTAAGCAGGGACCCTGGAAGCTTCTCCTTTGGCCTTAAGAAATATGGCGGGTAGTGTGAAATGTGTGCATGCATGCCACTTATCACACTGAATGCTTAGGAGCCTCAAATATGCACAGTGTCAACAATTTTGTAGCCATCGATTCCTTTGGTATCAATATGTTCTGTTTTGGCCGCCATGCTAAAAGGGCGATCTATATGGAATTGAAACTGTGCAGAGAAAAGCAACAAAGTGATGCCAAGTATAAATGAGTGAGCTATGAAGAAAGCTTAGCAAAACTAAAGCTTGACAGCTTAGAAGAAAGGAGGTTAAGTGGGGACCTCCTCAAGTATATAAAACATTAAATAGATAATGCAAACGCAGATTATTAGTAAGTCAGGAAAGTAGGGCCAGCGGAAATAAATGGAAGTGAGTGAAAAGATCATTTTTAAAAAAATTATAACGGAGAACCTTACTCACTGTGATTAATGCTTGCAATAATCTGTCAAGAAAACAGAAGCAAAAGAACAATTATGTGTTGGGGAAGTAGGACGCTAGAAGGATAAGTTCAATGGAATAGTTAGAGTATGTGAGAGATGTACTTCATTGGAAGATTTAAGGTATGTGAGGTTTGAGCTACGATGGGAGAGTTAGGGTTTTGTGAGGACTGAGCTTCAACAGGTTGTATAGCCCTTGCTTATGCCTGACTGTTATTGTGTTCTTGCACAGTTGGAATCAAAGAATTGTTACCTGTGGAATGTGATTGTGTGATGCAGATCATAATATTAGATTGATACCCTTGAGTTTTTCTTTGATGATCTCAGTGGGGTCAGAGATAATTTTCACAAAACTTTATCGATAACTCTTTGTTGTTTGTGATTATTCAACTTCCTCAGAACATTAAATAAAGTGGACAATGCAGTTTGTACAAAGTTTGCCGGAAGGAATGTGTCTATTGGTCCAAGTGGTTTTGACTTACTCCTTATTGAAATTTTTTACAAGAGGATGATGGTGATGAATGAAGTACTTCAGCTTAATTGATCTTACCATTATGACCCTATCATCTTTCTTCCACAACATGAAGCTGTTCCTTAAACAAGTATGGGGTCCTAATCTTAACAACTAACCATAACAACCGATTCCAAATAACTGTTCCATGACATTTCTCTCCAAATCACATTTTACAGACACAAAACAGCTTTCTTGACCCTAATCCTATGCCCTCTTGACCCTGCTTTTTTGCCTTCTTGACCCTACATCTGTGCATTTTTATGAAAGCAAGGATGAACAATATCAATTTGGTAATAAAATGAGAGATTTATATTCAATTTTGTAATTGTCAGAATATTCTCATTTTTGCAACAGTTCCATTGCAGTTTGAATATTAATATTTTCTCCTGCGTTTTAGCTGAGAGAGTTATTTGATCTGTTTTATGAAAATGGGTGCAACTCCATTATCTGAAGTAAAACAAGGAAATGCTGGAAATGTGCTCCCCCAGCACCGGAAATGAGAAAAGACAGGTTAACATGTCGGGTGAAAATCATTCATCAGTACTTTGTTTTCAAAGGAAGCGGAATCTGGTCATTGCTCTTTTGGTTTCAGCCAGATAAAGGTCCTTGTACCACAGAACAGAAAGACAAATGAGACTGAGGGCAGGGAGGAGAGAAGCAGATCAGTATTGCTTCAGCAGTTCTCAATGAAAAGGTCAAAGGAGGGCAAGAGTCTTGAGAGTCATATTGTTAACCATTGTGAATTCTTGAGATCACAGTGTTAAAGGATGATGGTAACATTTTTTTCTTATTTTCTCTCCTAGTGTCTCTACTAGCTTCTGATATGGGCAGGAGTCCAACAAGGAGACCATCCCACAAATGCTAGTGCCATTGTGAGTGTCCTGTTCCCCCTGACGTTCCAGATTGTTACTGGAGATGAACACAACTACTCTGCAATTTGCAGGTACCAGAGAGGTTATGTTTGCATGTCCTACTATACAATTCCAATGGCTATCTTCCTTTGAAACCATGAATCTGTTATAACTCTCTTTAACACTTGGCTCCGGGGATTTGACCATCTGCCGAGGCAGGTGGTTTTCAGCTCACCACCATGTTGATGTGTGTTATCATAACAAAGCTGCTCCAATGTCAAGAGTAGCTTTATGCTGTTTGCTGCATTATTATGCTGATAAATTCAGATGAGGAAGGCCATTTGGCCCCACCTCCTTTATTTCCATTGATACCTTGGATACTCTCATCACAATGTCTAACTGCTTCTTAAATCACTGCAGAACTTTTTCTTCACTCAGTTACGCAGGTATTGATTAATCATTCTGTCAAGAAACACTCCCTGAATTTGCCCTTCACCAATTTGTGCCTGGGATTCTCTCATTCTGCAGTTATAATTTAATCCATAATAGTGTTCAGGATGACCAATTTCTGTTCCGCTGAATACTGTATCTTGTATACCTTTATGAGGTAGTTTCCCCTTCATCTCTTTTCCAACCACCTCTAGTTTTCCTCTATCTTGCTTTCCCTTCTATCATCATGAAACTTTCAATTTTTAAAAACTCCCTTTGACCTTCTTTAGGTTGTGTTGGAGGTGGAAACAAGACTATGCTTTTCAAATTTTCTTTGGTTGAAATGGTGATTTTGATCAGCTTGAAAGCCCTGAGATTGGAAATTAAACCGGGTGCATCAGAGATGGAATCGATCCTTGATTTCCTTTAAAGAATAAAAACAGGAAGAACCTGTACCAGCAAGTAAACTTTTCTGTGGCCCAGAGCTTGACAGCTTTCAAATGTGGTAACCTGTCTGCAGTGCTGCAAGGATTAAGTGACGTCCAGCTATTATGATTAGATTGTCAGTGGTGGAAAATAGAACATTGTTTTGCTCTGAATTTAAGTCACTTTCAGGTGAGGAATAGCTTAGGTTGTTTGCAGATTAATGTTCCCTCTATCATGTTCCAACATCATCGTCAAACAAATGGCACTACGACATGAGTATGATGTTTCCAATTCACACCCCAAATACCCTAATGACTCCAATGAGGGCAACTGTTCACTGTTTCTAACAGTGACAGTTTTGTGACATAGACTTACATCCAGTTTGTAGAGGAAACCTTACTTGGCTGAGAACCAATCTGTATTTCATCAGTCTGGCTGTGATTAGACTCCTGGGCCAGAAGTGATCATTTCAGCAGAGTGCGATTTCTCCATTATTACGTATGCTGTAGCATTGTGCTATGATTCTTGAATCTTAACAGCCCAAATCTTCTGATCAGAGTTGGAACTGCCATGTCCGACACTAATCAGACTGAAAACTACCCACTTACCTGGATATGTTTAAAAAGGCCAGACTTCTGATCCACAATGCAGAAGAACACCCTCAGTGCAGGAATCCATGAAGAGAGCAGCAAAGAGAATCAATGCAGAATACACGCCCTAACTGCGATAAGGCAAATTTGAATGTCCAGCTGGTTAATGGATGAATGGATGAATGAATGAAAGGGGAGGGTGGGCAGATGTGTGAGGTAAGCGGGTAAGTGGAGGGTGGCAGGTCAATGAGTGGGTAGCTGGGTCAGGGGTTGACAACAAGGATAGTTGGGTCAGTTAGGGGAGAAGTCGGGGGATTGGGGAGTCGGGGGAAGAGTTGGGGGGGTCAGGGGTAGTCGATGGGTCGAGGGAGGAGTCGGGGGTCAGTGTTTGTGGTTGGGTGGTCAGCTGTATAGTTACTTAGGAATTAGACTAGGATTTTTCTGCCTAACCTTTCCTGGGTAACTATTCAAGTAAGTACTGTGGAACTCTCTGAAGTCTCTGACTATAACTAAGAGTCATTGTCTGAGTTCCTGACATGCATCTTGAGTTGCACATCTGGGACCCGCCCAATGAGCAAAAAAATCTCCCCCTGCTCTCTGATGACCTGGAAAATTTGGGCCAACATTGAAAAAAATTCTTTAAGCTCATTGCCCATTAGTAAAATTGCTTTTTACAAATACACTTGTACAATATATCCCTACACTGGAGCGGAAAGCAAAACAGCTTCCTGGTCATGTAGATGAAATCTCAAGAGGCAAAAGCAGAATGAGGAATCCCCCTCCCTTCAAACCAAGATGTTTCCTCTCTGTCCAAGCCATTAATGGTGCTTCAGGTACAAATCTGAATGTCATGAATCAACAGCATTCAAAATGCAGAAGAAAAATACTACAGATATTGGAAATCTGAAATGCTGGAAATACTCAGCAGATCTGGCAATGTCTGTGGAGCGGGAAACAGAGTTAATGTTTCAGGTCGAAGACCTTTCATCCGAACCAATCCAGCTCATTGACCTGAAATGTTAATTCTTTTTCTGTGTTAAGTGTACAACCTAGACTTGAGGTGCCACTCTAAAGCGTGATTTGAAAACTTGGCGAGCAAATAAGTGATGCCCAGAAGAGCTACCATTCTACACTGCTTCAGAAGGGCTGGCACTGAGGCTAGATGGAAGAGTGTTTCAATTCCAACCAAAAGAATTTGTCACCTTGATTACCATCAACCCAAAGTGACTGCCTCCTTCATCCTCTCTCTTTTTCCCATTCCATAAAGTGTTGAGTTATGTTCTTTGCAGAAGTTAGCAGTGTAGTTTCAATGAATGATAGTCAGAATAGTTGAGTATGGAAAGGGAGAGCTCTTTGAACTGGTAATGGTATCTAATTGCAAACTTGAACATTAATGATTGAAAATGAAGCAGGAACAAAGCCTTTGGATGCTTTTTCCAGTAATTTACCAGATACAGCTGTTTTAAACCCTCTCCAGCAAATGATGGTGGCTTGTAATCTATTATTAATCATTTAAATTAACGAAAACAAAACCTTTTAGCTGTCTTATGATAGAGGAAGACAGCAGTGATTTTTGTATCAACGCTTATTTGCTTTGTTTTTAAATGATTCTGATTCTTTTAAAATGAAATATAAGTCTATAAATTAATGTTTATGATGTTAATCTATGCTGAATTGATTTGCATGACATCTCTTTGTTTGTAATTTTAATGAGGCATCAACTTGCTTTAAATAAACTCCAGTCCAGTACTGAGGGGGTGTTTTGTATAAAATGTTGATCTGAGGCAAAGTTGGTGGATGTTGCGAGAATTGAAGAAAAGCAGGAAGTTTTCCCAATGTGCCGGCCAACATTTCTTCCATGAGTAAAATCACCCACCATCTCGTAGCTTGTTGTTGGTGTACAATGGTTTCTATGTTTAGCTACCAAAGAAGTAGGATTGCCACCTGTGATTAAGCGTATTTCCGGAGATTTCATCTCAACTTGCCCCCATGCTCCATCCATTCATCAGCCAAAACATCCATCCTTGTGACATATGGCCTTCCTATGCCAATGGAAAGCAAAAAGACTCATTACCCAATTGGATGATGCTTGACTGTCAGCCAAATGCCGCCCCCCCCACCGCTCCATTTTCAATATTTTTATATCCTGTAATGAGAAATATTCAAAGACAAAGACAAAAAAAAAACTATCTTTTTTAATGTCCCTATGATTTTTCTCCAGGGTTGCACACAGCGAGTGATCTTCAATTCCTAGAGACTCCAGGCCAATCCTGGAGGGTTGGCAACCCTATACAGTCACTGTACATTTAAGTAATTCAAACTGTGAAGCACTTTGAGCTGTTTTAATGATAAGCTGTTACATAGATGAAAATCTTCCTTTATATCACACATCTATCTATTTAAGAATCCCTAATGCTTATCACTATTTATGAAATATTTTCCTGAAACAAGATAAAGGAGCCACCTGCTGGTTATATTGTTACTCTGGCTTGCTCATGTTTAAACGTAGCCTCAACAAATATGAACTAAACATTGTTTTAAATTGAGAAAAGATCAATGTTTGCCAACATGCTGATGGGTATCCAAAATAAAATCATTTTAGTCAGTTTTATCACTGGCAGCTAAATATGATAAGAGGAGATTGCCTGGTTCTCCCCTTCTACCAGACAATTATCGGAAATTTGACATTGTCAATCCAAAAAAGCTTTTTAAAAGATAATTGGGGAGTCTCACAGTTTTGGTTAGTGGTTAAATGGACAAGCTTTAAAGTTGCTTTATCTGCTACTGTGATTGAGATATTAATCTTTTGAAGCACCTCTAAAATATCAGAGATGGGAATTGATACAATCATCTTAAGCACTTGCACAATAATATTCATACTGAGTAAATTCAAGGTCACTGTGTTTACTCTGTGTTAATGACCACCCTATTCTCTGATCAAAGGTAAATAGACCAATTTAAAAAGGCAGACATAATATTCTCCAGCTGCTCAATAAAGGAATGGGTGAGATTAAAGGGGGAAAGCAAGTCCACAGGGAATACTTTCTGTTCAGAGCAATCCTCTGCAGTAATTTGAAAAGCCTTGATCAATAATATTGATTTTTAAAAAATCAAATTTATCACCCCCATGGAGGTCTGCCATGCCTAGTGTCCTTGTTGCTAGACCCTACCATGACAGTACTGATAGGGTACATTGTTTATAAAAGCAAAATTCTGCAGATATTGGAAACTTGAAATAAAAAAAGAAAATGCTGGAAATATTCAACAAGTCATGCAGCATCTGTGGAGAGAAAAACAGAATTAACATTTCAGGTCAATGACCTTTCATCAGAACTGGGATAAGTTAGAGATGGGTCAGGTTTTGAGGCAAGTACAGAGGCTGAGAAAGTGGATAGAGGGGGGAAGAACAAAAGCGAGGGTCTCTGCAGGGTAGAAGGCAGGAGAGATTAAATTGACAAAATGACAAAAGGGATGATGGTGCAAGGCAAAAGGGGTTGGTAATGGGACAAGTAAATAAAATTGGGGAGTTACAGGCACAGATTGCCTTGTGAGGTTACAGTGTTGTGGTGATAACAGAGATCCTGGTTTAAGGAAGGGCAGAACTGTGTGCTAAATATTCCTGTTTACAAAGTGTTCAGAAAAGATAGGAAAGGGAAAAAAGGAGGAGGGGTGGTGTTTTTGGTTAAAGAGAGTATTGCAGTACTGAAGAAAGAGGATGTGTTAGAGGATTCAAGTACAGAATCGCTTTGGCTAGAGCTAAGGAATAAGAAGGGTGCAATTACATTGTTCTGTTGAAGGGTCATGAAGACTCGAAACGTCAACTCTTCTTCTCCACTGATGCTGCCAGATTTGCTGAGTTTTTCCAGGTAATTCTGTTTTTGTTTTGCAATTACATTGCTCAGTGTAATGTATAGACCACCAGCTAGTGGGAAGGATATAGAGGAACAAATCTGCAAGGAAATTACAGAGAGGTGTAAACATCATGTGGTAGTTATAATGGGGGACTTTAATTACCCGTATATAGACTGGGATAGTGGTAGTGTAAGGGGCTGTGAGAGACAAGCATTCCTAGATTGTGTTCAGGAGAATTTCCTAAAGCAGTATGTGTCCAGTCCAACAAGAAAGGAAGCACTGCTAGACCTGGTTCTTGGGAATGAGATGGGCCAAGTAGATCAAATGACAGTAGGGGAACATTTAGGGGACAGTGATCATTGTATCATAAGATTTAGGATCACAGCAGAAAAGGATATTGGTCAATCCAGAGTAAGAATAATCAATTGGCACAGAGCAGACTTCAATGGGGCAAGAATGGAGCTGAGCCAGATAGACTGGAACCAAAGGTTGGCAGGAAAAACAGTAGCTGAACAATGGACTACCTTCAAAGAGGAGATGGTTTGGGCACAGTCAATGTATGTTCCCTCAAAAGGGAAGGGTAGGACAAACAAACCCAGAGCTCCCTGGATGACAAAGGAGATAGAAATTAAGTTAAAGAAGAAAAAGTGTGCTTACGACAGGTGTCAGATAGCAAACCGAGGAATACAGAAGGTTCAGAAGAGATGTGAAAAAGCAAATACAGGAAGCAAAGAGGGATTATGAAAAAAGACCGGCAGCTGACATAAAAACAAATCCCAAAATATTCTATAATCACATCAATGGTAAAAGGGCGATGAAAGGAGGAGTAGGGCTGATTAGGGACCAAAAAGGGGATTTAGCCATAGGGGCAAGAGACATGGCTGAGGTGTTAAATGAATACTTTGCATCTGTCTTTACCTACGAGGTAGATGCTACCCAGGCCATGGTGACAGAGGAGGAAACTCAGTCACTAGCAGGGTTTAAAATTGATAAGGTGGAGGTATTGGATAAACTGTCGATACTTAAAGTTGATAAGGTACCGGGACCGGATGAGATGCATCCAAGAATATTGAAGGAAGTGAGAGCGGAAACTGCAGAGGCACTGGCAATAATCTTTCAATGTTTCCTGGATTTGGGGGAGGTGCTGGAGGACTGGAGAATTGCAAACATTACACCCTTGTTCAAAAAAGGTTGTAAAGATCTGCCCTGCAATTACAGACCAGTCAATTTAACTTCCGTGGTGGGGAAACTTCTAGAAACAATTATTTGGGATGGAATTAATAGTCACGTGGAAAAATATGGATTGATTCGGAAGATCAGCATGGATTTGTTAAAGGAAAATCATGCCTAACTAATTTGCTGGAGTTTTTTGAAGAGGTATCAGATATGGTTGATGAAGGCAAGGCTGTTGATGTGGTGCATATGCACTTCCAAAAGGCATTTGATACAATGCCACATGACAGACTTGTGAAGAAAGTTATAGGCCTTGGAATAAAAGGGACAGTAGCAACATGGAAACAAAATTGGCTGAGGGATAGGAAACAGGAAAAATGGGTATTTTTCAGGCTGGAAGAAAGTTTGTAGTGGAGTTCCCCAGGGGTTGCTATTGGGACCCTTGCTCTTATTGATGTATACAAATGATCTAGATCTTGGTGTGCAAGGGACAATTTCAATGTTTGTGGGTGGCACAAAATTTGGCAGAATTATAAACTGTGAGGGTAATGTAAAACTTCAAAAGGACATTGACACATTGGTGGAGTGGGCAGATAGGTGGCAGATAAAGTTGAATGTGGAGAAGTGTGAAGTGATACACTTTGGTTCAAAGAACATGGAGAGACAGTATAAAATAAAGGATACTATTCTAAGGGGTGTGCAGTAGCAGAGAGACCTGGGTGTATATGTACATAAGTCATTAAAAGTGGCAGGACAGGTAGAGAGAGCTGTTTCTAAAGCATGCAGTATTCTAGGTTTCATTAAAAAGGGCATTGTGTACAAGAGGAGGGAGGTTATAATGAACTTATATAAGACACTGGTTAGACTTCAGCTGGAGTATTGTGTATAGTTCTGGGCGCCACACTATGGGAAGGATGTGAACGCATTGCAGAGAATGCAGAATAGGTTTACAAGAATAGTGCCAGGGATGAGACACTTCAGTTATGAGGAAAGATTAGAGAAGTGGGGACTGTTTTCCCTGGAGAGGAGAAGGCTAAGAGGAAACTTGACAGAAGTTTTCAAAATAATGAGGGGCCTGGATAGAGTAGATAGGGAAAAACTGTTCCCGTTTGTAAACAGATCGAGAACCAGAGGGCATGGTTTTAGTGTTTTGCATAAGAAGCAAATGTGAGGTGAGAAAAAACTTTTTCACACTTCAAGTAGTTAGGATTTGGAATGCACAGCCTGGAAGTGTGCTGGAGGTAGGTTCAATTGAGGCATTCAAGAGGGCATTAGGTGATTATCTAAATAGAAACAGTATGCAGGGTTATGGGGAAAATGCAGGAGATTGGTATTAAGTTAAGATGCTCAGAGATCTGCTGCAGACACGATGGGCCGAATGGCCTCCTTCTACACAGTAACAATTCTGTGATTCTGTGAAGAAACAAGAGATTGGTCTAGAGAAGGCGCTAAGGGCAATGGCAGAATTATAACTAATTGCTGCCCTCTTCAGAGATGCTGTCTGACCTTCTGAGTGTTTCCAATATTTTGTGACTTAATTAATTGATTAAGATTGGTTTGAGTGTGAATCTGAAACAGTCTGATGCTCAAATAATATGTGACTGGGCATCCCTGATCCCTTGGCAATGACATGTTGTTATGTGGTTGAGCTGGACTGGGTTGGCAATCAGGGTTTTTCAAACTCACAGTCCCTCGTGGAGCTGATCTGCAAGATGTGGTGTTCCTCCATGCTAATTACATCACTGTCCCTCCACTTGGCAAAGTGCCAGCTCCTGCTCACTTTTTTCTTCATACTGATATTTCTGAGATCAGGAAGCTGGCAGACTTGAGACAAGCACTTGAGCTTGTGCCCCTCCTGCAGTGAACGGTTTCCAACATTAACAACATAGGAACAGGAGGAGGAGGAAGAGGCATAATGATAATGTCACTGGACTAGTAATCCAGAGGCCCAGGCTAATGTTCTGGGGATACGGGTTCAAATTCAATGAAGAAAAAGTCTGGAATTAAAAGCTGGTCTTAGTAATTGTGACCATGACCATTGTCAATTGTCATAAAAACTCATCTGGTTCACTAATATCCTTTAGGGAGGGAAACCTACCATCTTACCAGGACTGTGCCACTTGAGACTCCACAGCAATGTGGTTGACTCTTAACTGCCCTCTCAAATGGCTGAGCAAGCCATCCAGTTGTATCAAATTACTGAAGAAAAGTCAAAAAGAATGAAACTGGACAGTCCATTTGGCATTGACCTAGGCACCGGAAACAACACTGGCAAACCCAGCCCTGTTGACCCTACAAAGTCCTCCTTACTAACATCTGGGGAGTTGTGCCAAAATTGGGAAGAGCTGTCCCACGGACTAGCCAAGCAAAAGCCTGACATAGTCATACCCACAGAATCATACCTGACAGACAATGTCCCAGACACCACAATCACCAGCCCTGGGTATGTCCTGTCCCACCAACAGGACAGACCCACCAGAAGTAGTGGCACAGTGGTATACATTCGGGAGGGAGTTGCCTTGGGAGTACCTAACATTGACTCAGGACTCCATGAAGTCTCATGGCATCATGTCAAACATGGGCAAGGAAAACTCTTGCTGATTATCAAATACCACCACCCCCACCCCCTCAGCTGATGAATCAGTGCTCCTCCATGTTGAACACCACTTGGAGGAAGCACTGAGGGTAGCAAGGGCACATATATACTCCAGGTGGGGAACTGGGTGATGAGGGAGCCAACAAGAGGGAAAAACCTACTTGACCTCATCCTCACTAATCTATCGGTTGCAGATGCATCTGTCCATGACAGTATTAGTAGGAGTCACCACCGCACAGTTCTTTATATTGAGGATACCCTCCATCGTGTTGTGTGGCACTACCACCTAAATGGGATGAATTTCAAACAGATCTAGCAGCTCAAAACTGGGCATCCATGAGGGCCTGTGGGCCATCAGTAGCAGCAGATTTGCTTTCAACCACAACTTGTAACCTCATGGCCCAGCATATCCCCCACTCTACCATTACTATCAAGCCAGGGGATCAACCCTGGTTCAATGAAAAGTGCAGGAGGGCATGTCAGGAGCAGCACCAGGTATGCCTAAAAATGAGGTGTCAACCTGGTGAAGCTACAACACAGGACTACTTGCGTGCCAAACAGCGGAAGCAGCATGCGATAGACAGAGGTAAGCGATCCCACAGCCAATGAATCGGATTTAAGCTCTGCAGTCCTGCCACATCCAGTTGTGAATGGTAGTGGACAGTTAAACTACTAACAGGAAGATGAGGCTCCACAAATATCCCCACCCTCAATGGTAGGGGAGCCCAGCACATCAATGCAAAAGAGAAGGCTGAAGCATTTGAACCAGCTTCAGCCAGAAGTGTCGAGTGGATGATCCTTCTCGGCCTCCTCTTGAGGTCTCCAGCATCACAGATGCCAGTCTTCAACCAGTTCAATTCACTCCATGTGATATCAAGAAACAGCTGAAGGCACTGGATACTGCAAAGGTTATGGGTCCTAAGAACATCCTAGCAATAGTACTGACGATGTGCTCCAGAACTAGCCCTGACCCTAGCCAAGCTGTTCCAGTACTGCAACACTGGCATTTACTCGGAAATGTGGAAAATTGCCCAGGTGTATCCTGTCCACAAAAAGGGCAAATCTAACTCGACCAATTACCATCAGTCTAGTCTCGATCATCTGCAGAGTGATGGGAGGGGTCATCGACAGTGCTATCAGGTGGCACTTACTCAGCAATAACCTGCTCACTGACACTCAGCTTGGGTTCCGCCAGGGCAACTCAACTCCTGGGAATCTCGCATAACTTCACTCGAATTGAGTGCCGTTAGCGAACGGTGTGGCAAGACTGAAGAAGGGAGGCAGGCGACGGCTGGAAATGGGGGGTAGGATGGAAGGGTGAGGTGAAGGCTGGACAGGAGAGGCAGGCCTATGAGGGAAGGGTAGGGAGAGTGCCCGGTGAAGTTGGGGGGTGGGTGGGGGTGAATGTCAGGTGAAGTGGGTGGGGAGAATATCCAGGTTAGCGCGGTGAGGTGTCTTTGAGGGCAGGTTCTGTGTCGTCTACAGTGGTGTCCTGGGGGGAGAACTCAGCATGACAGGAGGAGACAGTCGCTGACAGAGGCAAGAGTGGGATGCGGCAGGGAGGCAGATTCGGGGTAAGAGTCTGGTAGGTGATTGTCTCATTGGGTGGGTCATGGAGGGGGTCAAGACAGGGACCTTGGATAATGGGAGGGTGCAGGCTCAGAGTGGGCATAGGGACGGTAAAGGGAATCGGCTCTGAGGGGAGGAAAGGCATGTGGAGGTGGATCATGATGGGGCCCAAGGTAATGGGAGGTGCAAGGGTGACAGAGGGGAGAGGAATTGAGATATTTGGTGTCTGGTGATGGGGGAAGTTGGTGGGTGACAGAAGGAGGGTAGAAGGTGGTGGATCGAGTTTGAAAGGTGATTTTTCCATTTTTCCAAACTGACCTTGACCACACAGTTGGTCAGTTAGTGAGACCCCTCAAGGTGGGAGGAGGGTCCTTTTGGGTGGGTGGAGTTCAAGGTCAGCACATGCGGCCAACTAAAGGGCCAGCCTAATAATTATGAGGCAACTTGGACGTCAAAGATGTTCACTTGTGTTCTCCTCTCTATAGTGAAGCCTGCATTGCAGCAGGTTTGTTCCTGACTGACAGGTCTCATATCATCGAGATCTCCGCAAGGTGTGGAGCTACTGTTCATTCTGGGCCATTTGCCATCTGCTGCACTCAGAGGCAGGGATGAAACGAAGGAGGGAGGTGGATGCCTCCAAGGGGCACAGCTGGTGGAGGGCAGCCAACCCGCAACTCCCAGATGAATGGTCATGGCTGACAAGGGGTCATGCGGTTAGTCTTTCTATGCAATGGTCTCTCTATAGAGTTTTGAGGGTAGTAGAGGCAAGCAGAAAAGTGTCCACTTGAAGCTTCTTGCACATGGCTGTCAAAGAGCAATATCTCCAAAACAAAAACAAAAATACCTGGAAAAACTCAGCAGGTCTGGCAGCATCTGCGGAGAGGAACACAGTTAACGTTTTGGGTCCGAATGACCCTTCAACAGAACTAAGTAAAAATAGAAGAGAGGTGAAATATAAGCTGGTTTAAGGAGGTGGGGGGGGGTTGGTGTGGGGGACAAGTAGAGCTGGATAGAGGGCCAGTGATAGGTGGAGATAACCAAAGGATGTCACAGACAAAAGGACAAAGAGGTGTTGAAGGTGGTGATATTATCTAAGAAATGTGCTAATTAAGGGTAGAAAGCAGGACGAGCAAGGTATAGATAGCCCTAATGGGAGTGGGGTGGGGTGAAGGAATCAAAAAAGGCTAAAAGGTAGAGATGAAACAATGGATGGAAATACATTTAAAAACAATGGAAGTAGGTAGGAAAAGAAAAATCTATATCAATATCTCCATAAGCCTTCATGTATGAACGGGAGGAACACCCATCCATGGCCCTCCAAGATGTCCTTTATCTGGAAGGGGTGGGGTGGAGTTACCATGTCTAGACAAAGGCCAGGTGAAGGGCTTAGCACTTGCCTCTTTGCTTTGAAATGTAATGGACAGGCTGACTTAATGTATCATTTCAATTTGTTCACACATCTACTGAGGCGTCGATGCTGCAGGCAACCCTGCCTTGGTAATGGCTCTCATCCAGATGAGGAGAAAGAGGGTCCTTCACAGGTTGGCACAGGGCCAGGAGGATCAAGGGCCTGAGCAACAAGAGGCACCGGGGCCTTGATAACATTAATAGGCTGGCGCATACGGACCAATGCAACCATGGCCTAACCATGGGTGTATCTCTGGTCATGCTGTTATCTAGAGATGGGCAAAAGGCTCTTGTGTGTCCCGGGTTCTGGTTGCTCACATCTGCCATCTTCTCCAATATAGTACTGCAGGAGTAGTGTGGAGCTCCTGGCCTGCAATGAGTGAATGTTTACCTCGGTGCCTTTACATATGGCTCCAGGACCTTTGACCCCATGAAGTCACAGTGGGGCGGGTGACCTCCTGCCTGTCCTGCCACGAGATTCGCTGAGCTCCTTGCAGATGCATAATTAATAAGCTGTAAAGAATCTGGAAAATCACGCGTGTTCACCTGCCCGCCACCCGACTTTCCTACCTGCCACCCAATAGAAAATTCCACCCTAAGTTTCATTTCATCTGGCTCTAATTTTTAGACTATGCCCTCCCAGTCCTAGACTTTCCAACCAGTGGAAATAGTTTCTCTCTCTCTACCCTCTTTGTTCACCTTTAAAACTGTAATCAGATCAGCCCTTTTCAATCTAATCTCCAGGGAATGCAATCCTAGTTTTTGTATTCTCTCCTTGTAACTTAACCCTTGGTGTCCAGGTATCATTCTAGTAAATCTCCACTGCACTTCATCCAAGGCCAATGCACCCTTCCTAAGGTGCGATGCCCAGAACATTTTTTTATTCTTTCATGGGATGTGGGTGTCACTGACTGTAGGCCAGCATTTATTGCTCATCCCTAATTGCCCTTGAGAAGGTGGTGGTGGTGAACCGCTCGCGGTACTCTTGGTATGGTCTAACCTGGGCTTATTATAACAGAAGTATGACTTCAGTCCCCCTTGTGTGCTAGTCCTCTAGATACAAAGACCAGCATTCTATTAGCCTTACACAGATAATCCAAAAGCTTGACACAATATCCTAACTTTATAATAAAAATCAGAGTGCACTGTTACAGAGTGGAATTGCTGTGAATTTGGAGAGCAGGAATTTCAGGGAGGAGGGAAGGGAGGTGATTTTCTCTTTTTCTTTCTCTATCTTTCTGAGCTTGCAGGAGACCAAGGCCAGAATTTTACAGCTCTGTTGTGGCAGGGACGGGACCGTAAAAAGTGGTGAGCCATTCTAAACTCTATTGACTTCGGCGAGGCCATAAAACCCCCCCGGTGTAAAATTCCGTCCCAGGAGTTGAAAAGCTGCACAATGGGGCTGAGTTTTAAAAACATCCAAGAGTGACATCACAGGAGGAACACAAGTTCATTGGTTGGTGAGAAACTGCTGTTAGGGAGGGTCTTCATTTAGCTGAAAATTAGAAAAGCACATTCTTCTTAAAAGAAGGAGCTACTTAGATTTCAGTAAGAAACACAAGCAATAGGGAAGTAAAGTTAAGTCAAGGCTAGTAAAATAAAGTAGTTTAAGTCAAACAGAGTAAAATAAAGTTAACATAAGGAAAATAAATTGAAGCAATGGCAGGACAGTTGTGTGGAATGTGTGGCCTGTAATATGTGGGAAGTCGTGGATGCTACTGGTGTCTATGTAATAATGTGTGCAGGAAGTGTCACCGGCTGCAGAACCTTGAGCTCTGGGTTTCAGAGCTTGAATGGCAGCTGGAGTCACTGTGGTGCATGCGTGAGGCTGAGAGCTACGTGGATAGAACATTCAGAGAGATGGTCACACCACATCTGAGGAGCCAGGAGGCAGAAAGAGAATGGCTGACCACCAGGCAGTCCAAGAGAACTAGGCAGCTAACGCAGGAGTCCCCTGGGGTCCCGCTCGACAATTGTTTTTCCATTTTGGATACTGGTGAGGGCTTTGGCTCCTCAGAGGAGTGCAGTCAGTGCCAGGTTTGTGGAATCACAGGTGGCTCTGTTGTACAGGAGGGGAGGAAGAAGAGCGGAAGAACAGTAGTGATAGGAGAGTCGTTTGTTAGTGGAACAGACAAGTGTTTCTGTGGCCGTAGACATGACTCCAGGATGGTATGTTGCCTCCCTGGTGCTAGGGTCAAGGGTGTCATGAAGTGGCTGCAGGATATTCTTCTGGGGGAGGGTGATCAGCCAGTGCTCATGGTCCACGTTGGTGCCAATGATTTAGGTACGAAAAGAGATGAGGTCCTGAAAGCAGATTTCAGGGAGCTAGGAAGGAGATTGAAAAGCAGGACCTCTAAAGCAGTAATCCTAGGATTACTCCCAGTCCCATGTTTAAGTGAGGATAGAAATAGGACAATAGAGTGATTGAACACGTGGCTGAAAGCTGGTGTAGGAGGCAGGGCGTCAGTTTCCTGAGGCATTGGGACTGGTTCTGGGGAAGGTGGGACCTGTACAAGCTGGGCGGACTACACCTGAACGGGACTGGGGTGAATATCCTCACATGGAGATTTGCTGGTGCTGCGGTGGGGTGCAGGGTAGGGTGGGTTGTTGGGGTGGGGGGGGAGCGGTTTAAACTAGATTGGCAGGGGGCTTGGAACCTGAGGGCAAATTCAGAGCAGGGAATGGGGGATGGAGAATTAGTGAGTGACTCTGAAAGACAGAAGAAGCACAGGTTAAAAAGTGTGCAGCACAGGAATTTGGCAATGTTAAAAGGTGTATATGTAAATGCAAGGAGCATAGTAAATAAAGCTGATGAGCTGAGGGCACAGATAGATACATGGCAGCATGATATCATCGCTATAGCAGAAACTTGGCTTAAAGAGGGGCAAAAATGGCAGCTCAACACCCCTGGATATAGAGTTTTCAGAGAGGATAGGGAGGGGGAGAGAAAAGGTGGGGGTGTAGCATTATTGGTTAAAGAATCAATTACAGCTGTGAGGAGGGATGAGATACTAAATTAAGCATCAAATGAGGCTATATGGGTTGAGCTCAGAAATAAAAAAGGGGCAGCCACATTGCTAGGAGTGTACTGTAGACCCCCAAATAGTGGAAGGGAGTTAGAAGGGCAAATATGTAGACATATTTCTGAGTGCAAAAACAATAGGGCAGTGATAGTTGGAGACTACAACTACCCTATTATCAATTGGGATACGAACAGTGTGAAGGGCACTGAAGAGGGCACAAAATTCTTGAACTGCATTCAAGAAAACTTTTTTAGCCAGCACGTAACAAGACCCAATGAGAGGGAGAGCAATTCTAGATTTAGTCTTAGGAAATTAAGCTGGGCAAGTGGATGACCATTTTGGATATAGTGACCATAATATAGTTAGATTTAGCATCATTATGGAAGAGGACAAAGATAGAACAGGAGTAAAACTTCTAAATTGGGGGAAGACAAATTTTACAAAGCTGAGAGGTGAACTGGCGAGAGTGGGGTGGATACAACTATTAGAAGAAAAACTGTGTTAGATCAATGGGAGGTATTCAACACCAGGATTCTATGGGAACAGTGTAGACATGTCCACACAAAAAAAGGGTGGTACTGCCAAATCAAGAGCCCCCTGATTACCCAGAAGCATACAAGCCAAGATAAAGCAGAAAAAGAAAGTTATGGCAGTCACAAAAAACTTAATACCATAGAAAGCCTAAAGGAGTGTAGGAAATACAGGGGTGAAGCAAAAATAGAAATTAGGAAAGCAAAGAGAAGATATGGAAAAATATTGACAGGTAAAATCAAAGAAAACCCAAAGATATTTTATCAGTACAGTAAGAGCAAAAGGATAACTAAGGAAAGGGTAGGGCCTATCAGAGATCTACATGGTACCTTCTACATTGATGCTGAAGATATGGGCAGGATTCTCAATGATCACCTTGTCTCCGTCTTCACTAAGGAGAGAGATGATGCAGACATTCTAGTTAAATAAGAAGAGTGTGAAATATTAGATACAATAAGCATGATGAGCGAGGAAGCACTCGAGGGATTGGCATCCTGTGGATAAATAACCAGGGCCGGATAGATTGTATTCCAGGTTGTTAAAGAAAGCCAGGGAAGAAATAGCAGATGCTCTGAAGATCATTTTCCAATCCTTATTAGATACATGTGACGTACCAGAGGATTGGAGGTCTGCGATCTTGTACCATTATTTAAAAAGGGTACGAGGGATAGGCCAGAAAATGATAGGATGGTCAGTCTGACTTGGTGGTGGGTAAATTATTGGAAACAATTCTGACAGACAGAATAAACTGTCACTTAGAAAGGTACTGACTGATCAGGGACAGTCAGCATGGTTTTCTTAGGGGAAGATTGTGTCTTACTAACTTAATAGAATTTTTTGAGGAAGTCACAAGGATGATTAATGAGCGCAATGGATGTTGTCTACATGTATTTTAGTGAGACATTTGACAAGGCCCCACATGGCAGACTGGTCAGAAAAGTGAGATCTCATGGGATACAGGGGAAGGTGGCGAGTTGGATCCAAAATTGGCTTAGCAGCAGGAAACAATGGGTAATGGTTGATGGATGTTTTTGCGAATGGAAAACGGTTTCCAGTGGTATTCCACAGGGCTCAGTGTTGGGACCCTTGCTGTTTGTTGCATGTATTATTGATTTGGACTTAAATGCGGGAGGCATGATTGGGAAATTTGCAGATGACACAGTAATTGGCTGTGTAGTTGATAGTGAAGAGGGTAGCTGTTGACTCCAGAATGATATCAATGGTTTGGCTGAGTGGGTGGAAAAGTGGCAAATGGAATTCAATCCAGAGAAGTGTGAGGTAATGCATTTGGGGACGGTAAACAAAGGAATGGAAAACTCAATGAATGGGAGGATATTGAAAGGGTTAAGGAAGTGAAAGACCTTGGAGTGCATGTCTACAGGGTCCCTGAAGGTGGCAGGACAAGTGGATAAGGTGGTAAAGAAAACATATGGAATGCTTTCCTTTATTGGGCAAGGTATTGAATACAAAAGCAGGGATGTAGTGATGGAACTGTATAAAATGCTGGTTAGGCCACAGCTGGAATTTTGTGTACAGTTTTGGTCACCACATTACAGGAAGGACATAATTGGTCTGGAGAGAGTACAGAGGAGATTTATAAGAATGTTACCAGGGCTTGAAAATTGTAGCTCTGAGGAAAGATTCGATAGGCTAGGGTTGTTTTCCATAGGACGGAGGAGGCTGAGGGCTGACCTAATTGAGATGTACAGAATTTTGAGGGGCCTAGATAGGGTTGATGGGAAAGTCCTGTTTCCCCTAGCTGAGGGGTCAATTACCACCGGGCATAGATTTAAGGTGATTGGTAGAAGAATTTGCGGGGACCTGAGGAAAAGCTTTATCACTCAGAGGGTGGTGGGCATCTGGAATTCACTGCCTAAATTGGAGAGGTTGAAACGCTCAACTCATTTAAAAGGTACCTGGATCTGCATCTGAAGTGCTGTAACCTGCAAGGCTATGGACCAGGTGCTGGAAAGTGGGATTAAAAATGAGTGGCTATCTTTTTTCTCTTTTTATGGCTGGTGTAGACATGATGGGCTGAATGGCCTCTTTCTGCACCATAACTTTTCTATGGTTCTAGGAGCACTGTGGCCCTCACAAGCCTTGCTGTTAAGTTAGTGTTTCAGCAGAAAAATCAAGTGCTGCATCCCCATACACAAGGAGGATATATTTATTAATCATTGAGGTTCACGTGCAAGTGCTTGACATGCTGTCAATCCAGGGGTGATTCCGCTCTCCTGCTGCCAGAGGAACTGTGCTCACAGAGACTGAGTGTTGGTGAGTCAGACTTACATGTTGTGGCACCACCTTTGACCTGTACCCCCTTTGAGCATCATTCTCCACTGGGAGCATGGGATTATGGAATCATACCTTGGATTCCATGGTGCTCTATTTTTAGATAACTGTTTCGAATAACCAGGTTGCTTCTTGCCTAAAAGCAGTATACGAAGGAACTTTGACCTTCGGCAGCCGTATCCTAAAATTCCAAAGGCGTCATTCAGCCTTGGTTTTGTGGCAGCATTCTTGTCCCTAAGTCAGAAGGTTGTGGATTCACTTCCCACTGTGGAAACTTGAACACACGGCTGATGCTTCAGTGCAGTACTGAGGGAATGCTACACTGTCAGAGATGCTGTCTCGTGGATGAGAGGTTAAATCGAGGCCCTGTCTTCTCTCTCAAGTGGATGTAAATGATCCCATGGCACCATTTTGACGAAGAGCGGGGAGTTCTCCAATAATTATCCCTCAACCAATATCATTAAAACTGATTCTGCAGTCGTTATCACATTGCTGTTTGTGGTAACCATGTTTCCTACACACAATAGTGACTACACTTCAAAAGCACTTTGGTGGCTGTAGAGCACTTTGGGACATTCTGTAGTTGTAAAAGGTGCTGCATAAATGCCAGTGTTCATTTTTCTATAAATCATAAAATTGCTGGAAATACACAGGATGTCCCCAAAGGATGGGTTAACATTTTAGGTGCAAATTATTTTGTCAGAATTATTGTGACAAGGGTCTAACCCGAGCTCGGATGAATTAACTGTAGCCAAAGTACTAGCCTATCTTTTGTGTTTCCAGTATTTGCTTGTTTATTTCCCCTTTTCTCCAGATGCCAAATCCCCTTTGGACAAAGTGTTTAGAATATGATCCCAACAGTGGCAGGCCATGTATTGATGTCTCCCAGTTAATAAAATCTGATGTTGTAAAACACAAAATCCCTCCAGCCTAAAGACTTTGCAAGGTCTTATTAAAAATTTAGTGGATACAGAGGCGAAACAAAACCTCAAACAGTTGTCATTTGCAAGGTATTTTTTTTCTGCCTGTATTTATAAACATTCTGAATGAAGTAGACACGAAGATTGAAAATCTCATTTTGGGTCAGCTTTAGCTGAACTTTGAAAGCATTGGATTTCTCTCTGCCCTGTTCTTGTCTGGGACTGGTCCAGCATATCATCTTCAAATCAATGCATAGCTCCCTCTCTTGTTTTAACCCAAGTATCTATCGACTGATGCTCACACAAAAAGAAACTCAGGCTGACCTGATCATATAATGTATCTGCCAGGAAATCAATACAGACAATTTTAAAATAGAAGGGACATAGAAAAATGCCTCACAGCTGAATGAAACCTTATCTTAACTGGAAGGAAATAGTCACAAATGACCGGGGAGCTTTGAAGGTGGTACTCCTGAGCTTGTTGAATCAGAATGCTGCTGTTTGCTCTGAGTTAGAAGGTCATGGGCTCACACCCAACACCAAGGCTTGAGGACATTATCCAGTTGACACATCGGTGTCATAATGAAGGAGTGCTGCATCGTCAGAGGTGCTGTCATTCAGATGAAATATTAGGCCAATGGCCTGTCTTCCTATTCCTGCCATTTAGATGGATATTAAGGATCCATTGGCACTATTTCGACAAGGGCATGGAGTTTTGTTGCCCTCTCAGTATTCCTCTCTCGAGCACCATCGCCAAAACAACTCATTGCTGTCTGTTGAATCTTGTTGTGCACAAATTGGCTGATGAGTTTGCCTGCATAACAGCATTGATGAATGCAAAGTGCATCAAATACTTCAGGTTACCCAGATGATATTTAGACATTGGATAACTGTGAGTCTTTATTTTACAGGTGTACTGTCACTGTTGTGCTGCAGTGAAATCATTTCCTCTCAGAGCGATGCAAAAGTGACTATAATTCTGGAGTTGGTTCCTGGTGAGGGGTGAGCACACACACACACACACACACACCCCACCCACCCCCTCCCCACCCCGGGGGAGATAGCCACGTACCACTGGGGTTTCACACTACAAGGTGTAACTGAATTTTAAAACACTTTTCTTTTTTGGCATCGGGGTTGAGGGAGGCAAAGGGTGAGAGGGAATGTCCGCAGAGTTTTTCAAATTCTTGTACAGTTTGGTTGCCATGTCTATAATATTTTTTGCACTTTAAGCGAGAGGGAAACATTGAGCAGACGGTGTTGTGCATTAATACTTGAGTTACAGAGCAGCATTATTAGAGACCATGGAGCAAACTATTAGCCTTCCTGAAGTCCAATAAGTTCCATACTGTATCCACTGGTGTAAATTCATTTCCTCAGCCAGACTTTCACACCCTGCACAATGCTCTGTTTGCACAATAACATGTGAGTTATCTTTAAAATGCACATTATCATATATCTCAGAATTCTAACTACGTCAGATAACAAACCAACAACAACTTGCATTTATACAGCACCTCTAATATAGTAAAATGTACCAAGTTGCAGATGACAAAATGCTTGGTCAAAGAGGTAAATTTTAAGGAGCATCTTAAAGGAGCAAAGTGAAAGGGAGGTGGAGAGGGTTAGGACAGAAATTCCAGAGATGTGTACCTCGGCAGCTGAAGACACAGGGCGGGATTTTCTGTACCCTCCCGCTGCCGGGATCTTCCGGTCCCGCCGCAAGTCAATGGGCTTCTGGCTGGGGCACAGGGGCTGGAAAATCCCGGCCACAGCCTCAGAGGTGGAGTGATCAAAATCTGGGAGGCAGGGAGTTACCCCAGTTTCCTGGCCGCTCTTCTTCCATTTCTTCCATTACCGACCCCTACAAAACATAATTAATCACTTAGCCTCATTGGTAGTTATGATATCTTTCTGTGCACAACTTGACTGCCATATTTACCAACATAACAACAGTCAAAACTATTTATTGAAGTAAAGCGGTTTGAGATGTTCCTGTGAGAAGGGATGAGGTGCTCCAGAAGTCTGTCTTCAAGCTGGAGATTTATTGTATTTGCTAAAAGCAAAAAACTGCGGATGCTGGAAATCCATAACAAAAATAACAATAAAAGTACCTGGAAAAACTTAGCAGGTCTGACAGCATCGGCAGATAGGAACACAGTTAACGTTTCGAGTCCGTATGACTCTTCAACAGAACTAAGTAAAAATAGAAGGGAGGTGAAATATAAGCTGGTTTAAGGAGGGGTGGGACAGGTAGAGCTGGATAGAGGGCCAGTGATAGGTGGAGATAGCCAAAAAATGTCATAGACAAAAGGACAAAGAGATGTTGAAGGTGGTGATATTATCTAAGGAATGTGCTAATAGGTGACATTAAGGGTAGAAAGCAGGACGAGCAAGGTACAGATAGCCCTAGTGGGGGAGGGGTGGGGGGAAGGGATCGTAAAAGGCTAAAAGGTAGAGATAAAACAATGGATGGAAATACATTTAAAAATAATGGAAATAGGTGGGAAAAGAAAAATCTATATAAATTATTGGAAAAAAAGGGGGGGATGGGAAAGGGGGTGGTGATGGAGGAGAGAGTTCATGATCTAAAATTGTTGAACTCAATATTCAGTCCGGAAGGCTGTAAAGTGCCTAGTCGGTAGATGAGGTGCTGTTCCTCCAGTTTGCGTTAAGCTTCACTGGAACAATGCAGCAAGCCAGGGACAGACATGTGGGCATGAGAGCAGGGTGGAGTGTTGAAATGGCAAGTGACAAGGAGGTCTGGGTCATGCTTGTGGACAGACTGAAGGTGTTCCACAAAGCGGTCACCCAGTCTGCATTTGGTCTCTCCGATGTAGAGGAAACCGCATTGGGAGCAACGAATGCAGTAGACTAAATTGAGGGAAGTGCAAGTGAAATGCTGCTTCACTTGAAAGGAGTGTTTGGGCCCTTGGACGGTGAGGAGAGGGGAAGTAAAGGGGCAGGTGTTGCACCTTCTGAGGTTGCATGGGAAGGTGCCGTGGGAGGGGGTTGAGGTGTAGGGATGGAGTCCTTACAGGAAGCGGGGTGTGAGGAGCTGTAGTTGAGGTAGCTGTGGGAGTCGGTATTGTATTTGCTGTTATTCCTGAGCATTGCCACTGGGTGGCAATATAATAAAATCTGTGCATTGAAATCTGACTGAATGTCTAACAGAGTCAGGAATGGGCAGACAAAATTGGGTAATTGAACATATTTGATTTTCTTTAGAAAAAGCCTGTATAGAGTTTCAGATGCTGCCACATTAAACTAAATTCCATTGATTAAAAGCATGATAATGCTGCATTGTGCACAGAGCAAAACCCTGCTACATGAGATTTTAAATGTGTTGAGGACTGCATTGAAACACCATGTTTAGCAATCCCACTTGTGTGTTTTATTGTGCTGAGCAGAAAACCAGGCCTTTGGTGTTCTTTATTTCTTTCTTCCTCTCCTTCTCTCTTTCCTTCTCTTTCTTTCTTTCTTTCCCTCTTTCTCTTTCCTTCTATTCCCTTCCCTTCCCTTTCTCTCTCTTTCCTTTTCTTTGTCACTCTCTTTCCTTCTCTTTCTCTCTTTCCTTCTCTTTCTCACTTTCTTTCCTTCTCTTCCTCTTTCTTTCCTTCTCTTTCTCTCTCTATTTTCTTCTCTTTTTCTCTCTCTATCCTTCTCTTTGTCTCTCTCATTCCTTCCCTTTCTCCCTTTCTTTCCTTCTCTTTTTCTCTCTTTCCTTCTCTTTCTCTCTTTCCTTCTCTTTCTCACTTTCTTTCCTTCTCTTTCTCTTTCTTTCCTTTTCTTTCTCTCTCTATTTTCTTCTCTTTTTCTCTCTCTATCCTTCTCTTTGTCTCTCTCATTCCTTCCCTTTCTCCCTTTCTTTCCTTCTCTTTTTCTCTCTCTTTCCTTCTCTTTCTCTCTCCCTTTCCTTCTTTGATCTCCCTTTTAAAGACAGCAGATCTTTGCCTTTCAGCAGCACTCTGTGTTCCACATCATCTCAGCCATTTGTTCGGAGAGATTTTTCTGGTTGAACTTTTAATTTGCTTAGCTCATATTCTAACATGGATCGCCTTTTCCAGACTCTCTGACTAGAAGAAATCATAATTCCCATTCTATCCTGTCAACTCCCTTCACTGTTTTAGATACTTCAAGCAGATTGCCCCTTGACCTCTTCATTGCCAAGGAATATAACCAAAAATCAGAATATTACCAAGTTTTACCAGTTGTTCAACATTGCTAACACCCTTCATCCCAGGTATCATCCTGGTGCAGACATGTTGGATATTGTTAAATTTGCATGATAATTGTGTTGCAGGCATTTAAATAATAAACCATAACACTATTGTTACAATCCATGCAGGCAAGTCCTCAATCTGCATTATTTGTTCTTTATTTCTGCTTCTCTCAGTGTATCAGTTTGGTAGCTTTCGAGGCAGATGGCTGTGTGTTCAAACTCGTGTTAGGACTTGAGTACATCATTTTGGCTAACATTGCATGACTGAGAGAGTGCTGCTTTGTCAAAGTACTGTCCTTCAGGTGAAATAATGAACAGAGGTTATTGTGTTGGTTCAGAGCTGTTAGTGATCCCATGGCAATATTCAGAAGTTTTACCAATCTCCTGACCAGCATTTATCCCTCAGACTGGTTGTTCATTGCAGTACTGTTTGTGATATCCTATTTGCAAAATGGTTTCCATCTTTATGACGAATCACTGCACATTATTAGATGTAAAGTGGTTTGAAATATGCAAAGATAATATCCAAATACAATCTTTTTCCTTCCTCTGTCAGAATCTCTTTATCTTCCCCTCAGTCTATAGAGCCAGGATCTTTAAGAAATCCCAAAAGCAGTTTGTTGAAATATTGGAAAAAACATGTCACCTCATTCTTCAGTGAGTAAGTTCAGATACACAAAGCAGAGCTGTTGACTGGAATTGATTAAAGCCTTGTTTAAAAATTACAGTCATAATTCAATGATCATGAATCTTGGACTATTTAAAAAGAAAAAAAAACTTATTTCATTATTTGACTTTGAAAGTGAGATTGACAGTGCAGCTACAGTCTGGACATGGAGAACTTCCCTTCAATTAAATAAAGAGGCAGGTTGGTTATTATTAATTGATTTTAATGTAAATTATAGGTTATGATTAATCACATTATGTTTTTGTATAATATATGGCCATATTAATTGCTAGTGCTCTAGTTCAGTGTTGAAGACCAGCCTTGAGTAACAGGGCAGGCTGAGTGCAGCTCAGCACTGCTTATGGGTCATTGAGAGCTAGTCAGCTACATTCAAGTGGGTAGCACTCTTGTATCTGAGTCAGTAGGTTGTGGCTACAAGCCCCACTACTCAGACTTGAGCGCTTAATGTAGGCCTACATTCCTGTGCAGTACTGAGGGTGTGCTGTACTGTCTTTCAGATAAGATCTTGGGCACTCTGGATCACTGTAAGGGATTGAAAGCTGTTGGAAAGTCATGGCTGCCAAAGGGAGAGAACAGGCTGCCTCCAAGATTAGACACCTCCCTCGAGCGCCTACTGGAAGCAGTGGAGGCCCGCCATGAAGTCTTCTACCCCAGCTCTGGGTGAAGACCTGCAAGCAAGGTCACCAATCCAGCATGGGAGGCAGCGGTAGCGGTTCTCAGTGCCAACACCTTGCAAAAGAGGACAGCCATCTAGTGCCAAAAGGGGATGAATGGTCTCCTCCGTTCTTCCAGGGTGAGTCTTCTCATCATCCTCAACTCACACACTCATAAACCCATCACACATCCACAGGGCCCTCACTCAAGGCCACTTCAACGGACATCACCATTCACTCTCTCACACACCTTCATTGTTCTCATCCTGGCCGTGGGACCACTTACCACCCACAAGTGCCAGGCGTACTTATCATCTGGCTTGGCAGGCATCCTGATACACTCTCTCCATCTCTATTCATGCAGGACAAGCTGACATACAACAAGAGGGAGAGGTCGCAGACTGGTGGAGGAATGCCTGAAATCAATGTCCTTGTCAAGAAGCTATAATAATGTTATTAGAATTTTTTTAAAAATAGAGTTCTAGTGGGGTCTGTGTCTATGTATATGTGTGTGTGTGTGTGTGTGTGTGTGTGTGTGTGTGTGTGTTAATTGGATTAAAGCCAGCTAGTCTGGGTACTTTGATGTACAGTAGTTTTGAGATGTTAATTAGATCAACATAAGGAGGTTAGAAGGTAAAGTGTAAATCTGCATTTCTTAAAAGAAACCATTCAGGACTGTGGGTGAAATCTTTCACCTAGCTAGAAGAAGCTAAGCAATATGTTTTTTTTCACTAATGAAATTGGTGTGATGAAACAATGCTGTTGTTAGAAGAGGTAACGTTAAAAGCCTAGTGATACAATGGAAAATTTACATTCAAAGAGAAAGATATTTGTAAAGGAGAAAGGAGATTGTGTATCAGGAAGAGGCATTTTAAGATCCAATAAGTGTGAGAAGCCTCCAGCCTGTAATCCCCAAGCCTGTTTGCAAGGACCCAGAGCTGAAAGAAACTAATTTTGAGTGTAGCTGTCCAGGCTGTGCTTTGCCAGAGGTCTGTTAAATCTGAGTTTTACTGTTGCCTTACCAGGGGTCTAATTGAGAGTCAGATTAATTAGGGGATGTTTCTGTTATTATAGTAGTAATTTTGTAGATATATGTATGTGTTTACAATCTTTCTTAAAAAATGTTTAATTTATTTTATAAAAAACCTCTTGAGACTCGGTTGTCTTATTACTACTGACTTCAAAGCCCACATCTCGAAACATACAAATTGCAAAAATGGATTATGACAGTTATTTCAAATTTCCCTCTGGCATTTGAATAACTCAACCTTTACCATCAGCTGTGTCATAATAGTCCTCCCGGGCTTTGAAAATAGAGCCATCCAGCTGGCCGGCAAGGATCTGAACTGCTCCAATGCTGACAGTGAGGATCCAACAGGGCAACATTCATCAGACAACAATGCTGCGAGTGATGTGTCCTGTTTCACAGGCCACTGCCGTGCACTCATTATCTCTCCTTGCTTTCATAGGCACATCTGGGAAACAGCCAACATAGTCCATGACCCTGGCCCTCCAAACAAGCCCCGAAGAAACCCCTGAAGAGGAATCAGAAGGCACCCTCCTTGACCTAGGCAGCTCCAGCTCCACAGGCCGAGGAGAGTGCCACTGCCACACAGCAGGACCCTGAAAACAGGCCAGGGCCCTCCAAGTCTTAGCTCTCCAGACAATGCCTGCCAAGGTCATTCCCGACAGGGCTGAGCAGTCAGCAGGCTGCCTCCAGCTCCGCTGTGGATGTTCGGGGAGCACGGGGAGCAGAGTTAGGAAAGTTAAGGAGAATTAGTTGCACAGCCTGGGCACGGGTGTTAATCACTTGTACATAATATTCACTATTGTAAATAAACTCTCAAGAATGTCTTCCTGCCTATAGCTTCTTGTTCTGATGAGTCCTGTCTGTGTCACTCAGATGTGAAACCTTTCTGTGCAAGATAAAGGCAGTTGTTTCAGCCCAGGGCCTCTTCCAGGTGCTTTGTGCGGCCTTCAGACCAAAGTGATGGTCCAGCCTCACACTCCCTGGACACACTATTGATACCTGTACCTCGGCGGTGCTGGTCATTGCTGCCAGAATGTCTTGGGCAGGCGTCACAGAGTTCCGTCATTCTCTGTGTGCTCTCAGCACCTTTAAGCTGGGGCTGTCCCCCATCTCTTCAGCATCTGTGACCGGTAATGCTGTGCTCCTGAAGGGGTCAGGTACTGAAGGCGGACAAAGGATCAGGTGCTTTTAGAGTTTTATGGCTGCGTCTCTATGATATGACCCTGATCACAGAGCGCAATCGAGCTGCCCTCGGACACACAGGAGTCAGACATTCACAGAAGCTATGTAAAGATCTATGGTGTGTCTTCACTGCATGACACCAAATCCTGCAGCAAGTGGCAGATGTGACTGACCAGTTCCCTAGATTTGCGCAGCCTTCAGCGACACTGGATGTTGGTCATCTGCAGGAATGGAAGGCAGCGTCTATAGACCCTGGGTCTAGCTAGGCACTGACCAGTGAGGGCTCGCTGTGGCTTTTCAGCAACATGTGTGGGAGTCCCGCCCGCCCTTTCTTTCTGAGGGTGTTGCTCCTCCCTCTGTGCAGCCAGGCACCTCTGTTGCTCTCTTCTCCTCCGCTCATCTGCTCATCACCGCCGCCTCCACTCTTTGTAGGCCACCAGGCATGCAGCTAGTTCACCAGGCTCCATGCTCCTGATGTACTCCTCCTGCAGGATGAAAGAGAGAGACACGTAGGTTAGCTTGGGTATACTAAGGACATCTCTTGGTTAAGTTGAAGGCCCCTTAATGCATCCCAGAGAGTGTTGGCCACCACTTGGATGGTCAGAGTTCAGTGTGCTGCATGGCTGCCCGAAACCTCAACCACCTCTGCCCCACTCCACCTGACCAATTGGCAGCAGCTTTGCCCATTGGACTGCAGGCTGTGCTCTCAGCTCAGGCACAGGCATTCTCCTAACGCCCACTGCAGGGCTGCGCTGTTAGCTTGAACTATGGGGGAGACTGGTCCAAACCGGGATGATGATGTTGCGAGGGGCTGTGAGCGCCTCCACCAGTGACTGCTTCATGGCCCAGCTTCAGCAAGGAGATTGTACAACGTACCCAGTCGTCCAACTGTTCTGCAGTCCATTAAAACGCTCATTAGTTTGTACTCTGTGCCCGAGTGGTGAAAAGCTCTGGAGCACTTGGTGGCATTTACATGCTTCTGTGTTGTTTGATAAGCTAGAAGCCCGATTCCAAGCCTTGTCAATGTGGCTGCGTCTGAACTGTCTCAGCTGCAGAGGAATGATCGCTTTATACAAGGTTTCCCTAATGCGTGGCCACTTCCCTACCATCCCCCAACCCCCTACCCCGCATATGCTTGTGCACCACCTTCGACTGCAGGGCAGCTCTTGCCCTCCCCTCACCCCATCAACGCACCTCAACCTTGAAGCCCAACAGGCGACCCGGGCGAGCGCTGTGCAACATTACTGTGCACTCACCTCCGGCTTCCCCTCAAAGTGCAGCCCGCCAAGTGCACACCTTATATAAATGCTGCTGTGAACTGCATCAGCGTGCAATCATGCCAACGTGGGTGGATGATCCAGGGTGGGGAGCTGATCCTGGAGGGCTGGCCGTATAATGATATGCCGATGTATTACAATGAGGTTCCCGATGTCCGACAGTGGGAAATGCAGCCCGTCATCGACGGTTTGAGTGGACGATTGCAAACTGGTTTAACGACGTCATGAAACCTCTTTCTGGTCTTCTTGCTATATTTCCCGCTCACGTTCACGCTCACTCTGCCAAGCATGCCCGACGCCAGCAGGCACAGAAAATCCCGCCCTTTAAATCAGCGAGAGTTTGCCCCCTTAGGCACGTGTAAAAGATCCCATGGATGTATTTGAAGGAGAGTAAGGGAGTTCTTTTCCACATTCAGGGTTCTGATGTAAGGCCATTGAACTGGAGCATTGACTCTGTTTCTGTCTTTGTGGATGCTGCCTGGCCTGCTGAGTATTTCCAGCGTTTTATGTTTTTGTTTCTGACTTCCAGCTTCTTCAGCATTCTGCTTTTTGATTAGTTCTCTGCAGTGTCCTGGCCAATATTTTCCCTTCAACCAAAATCACTAAAAGCAGTTTACCTGGTCGTGTTTCTCCTTGCTGTTTATGGGACCCTAATGCGCGCAAGTTGTTTGCTGTGAAAATTTCAAAATTGAGACAGACTGGGTTTTATTAGATAAGGGTATTAGCAGCAATGGAACTAGGGCAGTAAATGGAGCTGAGACGCAGATCGATTATCGAATTGAATAGTGGAAGAAGCTCGAGGGGCTGAATGGCCCACTCCCATTCTTATGTTCCTATAAGACAAGGAAAGGTGATTAGGCAAGGTGTTGATTTACATGTTTAAGTACTTTAATAGTTCTCGGAGTTGTGGGTTAAATAAAAGTTTTCTAGGCTAGTGTTTTAATCTGCTTTGTGCTCCCTACAACTGAACTGGATCTGAAAAGTGTCTGAGCTGTTAGGGATGGGACCTTCGGTAGCCTCTACTTGTGTCCAGTTAAGGGGAATGTTGGTTTTCTTGATTGTTGACCCATTTGGTTTCTACATGTAATGGAAAGGTATGATGAGTTGGGAGTCAGTTGGCATTTGTAGGAACCTTGTTGATGGCCCACTGAATGTTAATTCCAGGTTTTATAAGAAAGAGCTTGCTTTTATAGATTTTAGGATGTTCCAAATTACTTCTCAACCAATGGATTATTTTTGAAACACAGGCATTATTGGGATGTTGGATGAAGGAGCAAGAAATGGATGTTATCAGAGATTCAACTGGGGCTTGTGCAATTGTTTCATTTTAATTTAGGAACTGCATTGTTAATAAGTTTTCTTTATGTCAGGGGTAATTCCAGTTATGGTGACTTATTATAGTTCAAGTTGGAGAAGTCTTTTAGGCTAAAAGGATGCCTGGCCTGGTTCTGGGCTACCCCTCTCATGTACTGTCTCCTCTTAGAGATTCCACTTATTTTGATTGGGGGATCGAAAATTATTTAAGCACATGCCAGAAATGGTGTGTTGCAGCACTAGCCTCGGGTTGGTAACTAGACAAAGTGATTTTCAGCAATAACACCTAAGTTATACTGCAGGCTATGAGTTATACTCTTAATGGTCAAGAGGATGTTTTACAGAATGTTACCGACAGATATTTCCAGGATAATTCCCCTGCTCCTTTTCAAAATAATGCCATGGGATCATTTATGTCCATCTGCGAGGGCAGATGCGGCCTCAGTTCAACATCTCATCCAAAATACCTCCAACAGTGCAGCACTCCATCAGTACTGTACTCGGAGTGGCAGCACTGATTTTGAGCTCGAGTCCTGAAGTGGGACTTAAACCCAAAATCCTTCTGACTCGTGGTGAGAGTGCTCCACTGAGCCACAGCTGACACTAAGTTTAAGTTGAAATATAACCGCAGCCGGAATTTACAGGTGATGGGAATCGAGTTATGATTGAACAGCGCAATGTTGCACCCCTGAAGTAGCAGAATGGTAAGCCTGCCAGGCCTCTGCGATGGATGTTTTTGGACAGTGCCCAAAGCATAACTCACATCTAAAAGGTCGTGCACATATGGTCTGCGTTGTTCAACTCTTTAGATAGCATTCATCAAATACAATTTGCTGGTGCTGCAGTTGTCCATTTGCTTTGCATCACTCTAATGCACCATTAAAGCTACAATTTTTACTTTGACGTTTTGTTTATTTTAAAAAAAGCTTTTAAATATTTTTATTTCCTGAGGGAATAAGCAGTAAACAAGCCAGTCAGTCTTTGGTTATTTTAATTGTTTGACTCCGTTAGCAGGTCTCAGTAGCTAGATTCTTGATTCTTGATCAGAAGTTTGCGGGCTTATTTGAGCTAGGAGCCTGGGCTGATGTTCCAGTGCAGTTCTTTCCTGTCAGAGACGTGTTTGCCTGATTGGATTTTAAACTGAGACCTCATCTGTCTGTTCAGTAAGAAGTGTTACATACTTGGAAGGAGAAGAAGTAATAAATGCAAGCCCCAATTTTATCCCCCACTCTAACCCCGGGAAAGGCAGAAAACAGAGGCCTGTATCTATTTTTGATATCCACTGTGACAGGTTCCTCACTGACCCTTACTGGTACCAAGCAAGTCCTAGAAGGCCTCGAACTCATTCGTTGCTTTCTGGAATAATTGATCTTGTCTTTTGTTCGCATGACGATTGTTTTCTAAAAGCCTGCCTGGGAGCTTTTGAGAAGAATGTCATGAGTCTGTTTTCATTGCTGCCTTTGGACTGTTAAATATCCCATTGCAATATTTGAAAAAGAGCGGGGAGATGTGCTGTCAACAGTCCTTCATCAATCAATATCCCAAAAATGATTAATCAGCCTCTGATCTCATTGAGGCATGTGAAATTTTGCTATGTGCCAAATGGCTGCTGTGCTTATCTATATAGCAGTGAAGCAGACTGGATACTGTGATGCAGTCATGGGCCCGAATTTTTCAGGTGGTGGGTGGGCACAGTGGGAGCGGGCAGGGGTGGTCGGGGAGCTGAATGCTGCCATTTTACTTAGTGCTACCTGTGTGGGCAGGGGGAGGAGGGAGATTCGGGCCAACGCTCTTTTGCGCAAGCACGTGAAGGAACGCTTCAATCTCCCTGAGGCACGGAGCTGACTCAGGGAGATTGAATTGATGTTCAAAAAATTAAATAAATGGTTGAAAAATTTATTTAAACATGTCCCCTCATGTGACTGTGTCACATGAGATGGGGCATGTTCTTATATTGAGGAGGAAAATTTTATTTATTTCATAAAAGCTTTGGGAAACCTCAGCCCGCTTGTGGATGAGGTTTCCTAATAAACGCAAGGGCCGCTTGGCCTTTTCACCTGCCCGCCGACCTTAAGGTTGGACGGGCAGCGTTACTAATGGCATCAATGACTTTCTTAATGGCCGTAATAGCCGTTTACATATCGATGGGCGCGCAGCCGACTCCGGCATGCACCTGCCGAACGACATAACGTGGGACTGTGTGATGACGTTGGGACGCACGCCTGAAGTCATTGCGCGTTATTTTACGCGTTGGTGCGTAGGACCCGCCCCGCAAGCCGACTGAAAAATCCTGCCCATATTCTCAATTATTTGGACTGGTATTAAATGAGAACCTGTCATGCACCGTTTGTTAATGTTAAGTTTGCACTTTTGAAACCTTCCCAAAGACCTAATTATGTATAATACAAAAATGTAGGTGTCATTTTGTTGCCATAATAGAATCTAACAGCACGGAAAGAGGCCATTTGGCTCCATGTGCCTGTATTGACTCTTTGAAAGAGCTATCCAATTTACACCCACCTCATTTTGTCCCCGTAACCCTGCCAAATTCCAAGTTCAATTGCCTCTTGAAAGTTCAAACGGAATCTGCTTCTGTCACTCTTTCAGGTTGTGCATTCCAAATCTTAACACCTCTTTGTGTGAAAAAATGTCCTCTCATCATGGATATGCTAGCAGTTTGAGATTTGCAAGCCAAAATTTTCTGATTGCATATTGCCTCTAATTTTCACAGCGTAAATGAGAGATCAAAAAGACAAAATAAACAAAAAGAAAAAAAAATCAGAAGTTTAGAAATGCAGAGCAGATTCATCAATATCCGAAAAGGAAAAGATAGGTTAATGTCGTGGATGCAGCTGGAACTTATCTCTTCTTTTTATTGATGCTGATGGTCTGCTGTGCATTCTGCCATTTTCTGTTTTTATTTCAGATTTTCAGCTCTATCGTTTAATAATTTCTATCAAAGATCTGTAACTTTCATCTTTGAGAAATACTGATTCAAGATTTAAAACCCTATTAAACTCAGAGCCCTGCATATCATCTTAGCAAATTCCCTGGATTCTATAAAGTGTAACCATGCTTTCCATGTTTAAGATGCTAATTTTAACTCTTTTCTCTTTTAATAGTCATCATGACTCATATGGAGGGTTTGGTCATTACTTGATCTGGGTTCACAGTGCCTCAGTCAATGAGTCAATGCGTGACCTCTCATGCAGATACATCACAGACCAAGCACCTGTTAATAGCTATTTGCGTGAGTATACTTAAGAACATAGCAATGCACATGCTAGAGAAACACTGCCCAAGCCCATTTGTCCAGCTCAAAGTTGACAAAATACTTTACAATACTCTTACACCCTTGTCAAAAGGAATAATCTCACTTTTCTTGGATCTGCTGACATTATCCATTAGGTATAGTTATTGCTGCAATCGGGTGGCATCATGATCAATTGATTATCTGTTCCTGTCAAAAGTGATTTTTTAAAAACCTTATACTCAATTTTACCCATTTTAATGTCACCTGTTGAGAGTCAGCACTAAACAAAGCACCCATTCTTTGCAGAGAACACACTATGCAAGGTGTTATTTTGATGAACTCAACCTTGAACTTCACACACTTGACATTCAATCATTGGGATGAAAGGGGAAAACTCTTTTTAAATTGAATGATGTTTCTCAATTTCCTAGCACAATTAACTATAACTGAGAGCATGGAACTGACCCACTGGTAGCTGGGGCTACATCCTGATGGACCTTTGAAGCTTTTGACAGCAGTCTAATTTGAGTATAAATTATGAGTTATCTAACATCCACTTCTTCTTCCAACATCAACTCTCCTCCACATAGTATAACCATGTCTAAGTCTCCATAATGATAGTTGAACTTGAACATAGCTGAAGCAACACCCCTGCATTGATAACATTTGTAAATTTGTTTGTCTTTGGGTGAACAAAATTCCTGTTAACCTTAATGTTCCTGTGAACCCTAACTGCTTCAGTTAAACCTCACTGCACCCCGTAACTCTCACTGTTCCTCTTAACCCTCAGTGCTCCTGTTAATTGATCACCGCATGCGCTTCTATTTAACATTGATGTACCATGTTAAACAGTGACCTGGTTTCACTAAAGACATGACCATGTTGATCTTTTCACTTCTTCTAAGTGTGAATTAACTCTGAAGTTGATGTTTAGAGCTGATAATTAGGTCACCTAAGACATTTTTTAATGCTACTCTTTGAGAGAAGGAATTTAAAATCAACTAATTGAAGTGCATTAAAATATACTTTACAGATAAAAACATTAAAGAATAAATTAGGTTGCATTAGAATTAGAAGCAAAGTTAAAATAGTTGATATAGGGAAAGAAGAAACCATATTGTGGGCTAAGGTGAAGTGTTTAAAATGTATTCAGATTTAAAAATTGTATTTTTTGGGTAGTAGTGCATTGATTTAACATCAATGAAAGTGTATAAAAATAGGGAAGTGTTGTTGCAACTGTACAAGGCATTGGTGAGACTGCACCTGGTCTGCTTCACTTGAGGAAGGATGTAGTTGCATTGGAGGCAGTTCAGAGGAGGTTCGCTAGATTGATTCCAGAGATGCGGGGCTTATTTTATGAGGAGAGATTGAGCAGTTTAGGCCTATATTCGCTAGAGTTTAGAAGGATGAGATCTAATTAAGGCGTATAAGATGCTAAATAGGATAGACAAAGTAGACGTGGAGCAGATGTTTCCCCTTGTGGTGCATTCTAGAACGAGAGGCTATAGTTTTAGGCTAAGGGGTGGTAGATTTAAATCAGAGATGAGGAGGAATTACTTTTCTCAAAGGGTCGTGAATCTGTGGAATTCACTACCTCAGAGTGCAGTGGATGCTGGGACGCTGAATAAATTTAAGGAGGAGACAGACAGATTTTTAATTAGTAACTGGTTGAAATGTTATGGGGAGAGGGCGGGAAATTGGAGTTGAGGCCAAAATGAGATCAGCCATGATCGTAATGAATGGCTGGGCAGGCTCGAGGGGCTGAATTGCCTACTCCTGCTCCTCGTTCTTATGTTCTTATGTAATAATTCAGACCTTTGAATATATTGAATAGCAGGTTTTGTTTCAACTGAACACTGCTTTAGGTGCCCTGATATTTCTTGAAATGTTGGTAAGCCACAGAATTAACCAATTAACATTCAGTTGCTTTTTTTCTTTGTTTTCATAAAATTGTTTGAAGACATGCTTCTTAATACTTTTTGGGGATTCATATAATGTCACTACGAAAGTATGAATTAAATTTACATTTGTTAGTCCCTATATATTTCCAAAATATGTATACATCACACCAGGGCAGCTTACTTCTGTGTAATCACCAGTGGCTAATTTCTATTGGATTTGTTTTGTAATCTTGCTCGAATGCTCCCATACACATTAAGTCCATTGTTCAAATTGTCCAACTTGTGTGAGGATATTTTTGAATTATTGTCGAGGTTGCCTGTAGGTTCATGTCCTCTGTGCATCTAAAGTTATGATTTCCCTCCATATTTTTCCCTTTCGTACCTTCTCTTTCTCTCGCTCCCACCTTGACCCCTACCCTCACTCCATCTATGACTCAGCCTGGATGTAATTCCTCCTTGGGCAGAATTTTGCCCTTGGCAGGTGGGCTCGGCGGGGGCTGGCAGGGGGAGGCCGGTCAGCTGACCATTGCCCGCGATTGGCACCGCACCGCGATTTCACGCTGGCCGGCCAGTTGAGGCCTGCCCAGTGTGAAACCCAAGCGGCAGCTCTTAGCGCTGCCTGTGTGGTGGGGTGGGGTGGGGTGGGAGAGTGCTAACCAGCCGAGCGTAAACTTCATACATGTGCGTGAGCGAGCGCTGCATAATCTCACTGAGGCACGGAGCTGCCTCAGGGTGATGAAGAGATATAAAAAAAATTTTAAAAATAAAAATGTAACAAAACATGTCCCCTCATGTGACTTTTTCATATAAGCAGGGACATGTTATTAATGAAAAATTAAAATTTTTATTTTATTTTTATTTGTTTTTGGGAACCTCATCCCACCCGTGGATGAGGTTTCCAAAAAAATGCAAAGGCCGCTTAGCCTTTTCGTTTGCCCGCTAACTGTTAGGTTGGACGGGCAGCGAAAACTTTACGTTAATTTATAACCTAATGGCCTTTAAATTGTCGGCGGGAGCGCTGCCAGCTCTGGTGCGTGCCTGCCGACCGAACTATCGCGTGACTGCGCGTTGACGTCAGCACGCTCAGCTGGCGTCAACACGTGTCATTTCACACTCGAGTGGGTCAGGTGCACGAGCGAAAATTTCTGCCCTTAGTGTGCCCGCCAGTCCAGATTTTGAGTTGACCGTGGCTTTCGGTCAGCTTTTTGGCAGCTCTTCGATATCAAGCAGTCAGTGGAGAGTCTCTGCATGACAACTTGTGATTCTGTTATCATTGATTTATAAAGACCAAGACTGCTCCTTATCATCTCTTTTCTGAGTCTACGACCAGAGACATAGTCATTGTTTGTCCTTAGAATGTGTCCTACAGGAGATGATACTGAAATTGATTATCTTTGCTCTTTGAAAATGAGGACTATTGACACAGAAAGCCCAAAACAGATTGATGCAGTCTGTGATGAGGATGGGAAATGTTAGTTCAGCTGTTGGTTACTGATAACAGAACAAACTGCCGCAGTAATTAAGCAACTGGACTTTATCATGAGGCTATAACCCTTGAATCTACAAGCTATTGTGAGTTTGTGCACGGACAATTTCTTTATTGAATGAGAGTGGAGCAGCTGATTTCGGTGTCCTATGACACATCCCACGTGGTGTGAGATCTGGATCCAAAAAATAATCTCCCAAATTAACTTACTGTTCTTTCCAGGGGTCTCCACTTAAACCTGTTGTCATCACGATGCACATCCTTACTTTTAAAAGAAAGAATTGCCGGTATTCATACCTGTAAAATATAGGCTGTAGCGTTTAGTTAAATAAAGGTTCTCTCGCTCGCGCACATGTATGAAGTTTGCGCTCGGCTGGCTAGCACTCTGACAATGCAGTTTGAGTCACATGATAAATGTGTGCAATACACCGGTCTCCATTGGTTAGTGTCTTTTGGTGCAAATTTGACCTATCTTTCCCTTCAGGTGCTGATGTTGTGCATTTCCAGCATTGTCTTCAGATTTTTAACATTTGCAGTTATTTTTCTGCTAATCTCTGATAACTGCTCGTGTCATCACAGGAACATCTTTGATATTTGTAAAAATGGCCAACAATTCTGTAAATATTGTGCAGAATAACACCAAATGGGTGTAGTAACAGACACCCTTAGGGTTTTGCTTTTCTAATTTGCGCCTCCTTCAGAAGATCAATAAACCATGGTCCTGTTTATGGATGTTGAAGATCCCATTGCAATGTTCAAAGGGCAGGCGGCTCTTATAAAAAATATAAGAACTAGAAGCAGGAGTTGGCCATTTGGCCTTTCAAGTTTGCTCTTCCATTCAATAAGGCCATGGTTGATCTTCTGTTTCAACTCCACCTTCTTGTACTTGCCCATACCTTTTAATTCCTTTAGTATCCAAAGATGTACTGTTCTCTGCCTTGAATATATTCAACAACAGACCATCCACAGCTCTCTGGGGTAGAGAATTCCAAAGATACACAACCCTCTGGGTGAAGATCTTTCTCCTCATCTCAGTCCGACTCCTTATTCTGAATCTGTGACTCTTAGTTCTAGACTCCCCAACCTCCCAGCATCTACCCTGTCGAACCCTTAAGAATTGTATTTGTTTCAATGAAATCACCTCTCATTCTTCTGAATTCTAGGCAAAAAAGGTTTCAACTACTTAATTTCTCCTCATAGGACAATTCCTGCATCCCAGAAGTCTATTGATTCTTCTGTTATCCTGCCCAACATCTTTGCTTTAACCACCACCACCCAAACACTTGGCTGATCACTTCACCTCTGTGCTATTTGTGGCTCCGTAGACTAGCTTATCTATATAACAAGTGAATGGACACCATAAGTAATTCACAGCATATGAAATAAAAAAAAGCTTTGCTACTTGCCAAAGAATCTCTGTCTCATATACATCAACATAAAAGAGAATATTTTGTGCACATGCATCATTGACTGAGCCTCTGGGTGGACAAGGGAATTGTTCCTCTGGCCTCCGCTGTCCTGATGTGGGTTATTTGCTCCTTGCCTCACTCAGCTCCCCCACTCCTGCCCTCCAGTGTCCCCTCCCAACTCTATCCACAGTTTCCCCTTGGTGCCAATTGACTCTTGGCACAAGTCGCATCTAAACTTGTGGGAAAAAGCTCACATCTCAAATATCTGTTGATTGGGACACCTTGACAATTCTATAATACGCTTCAGTTCTCTCCCTTCAGCTCTCTCATTTTGTAACTCGGTGATTCCTATAGCGATTGTGTGAGGCTGAAAAAACTACCGGAATTCAGTCTCTTAATGATTGATTGCCCTTGCCGGTTCTAAGATGCTGATTGATGGACCTGTGCTATTCTGGTTTTTATAGCCAGTAGCAAAACTGCACTTTACAATGATGTAATGTTAATATCACCATGGTAACATGTTATAACAGAGCAGTAAAGAATTGGGTAATTGCTGAATGCTCAGTGCAGTAGCTTTGAGTCTGATGAAAGTTCTCCATCTCATCACCCATTCAGAACAGTACATTCTAGCACCATAACACTTGAGGACATCACAAATTTACCAACTGACCAGCCTAACAGGTTTTCTATGTCCTGTGTGTGGGTGGAGTTTAGTTGAAACAGTCTTGGATTGTAGGTGGTCGTGTTCTGTTTCTGCCATGTTTCTGTCACATGTGACTAGTTAGGAGCTTCCATGCTGGAGAAATGTAGCCGATAGAGGGTTTTGTTTCTTTCTTTTGGTCGTCCAGGCATCTTGCACATACAAATCCATCCCAATGTTTGAGCTCCCAAACCAAGCTACTGAGAAATCGACAAGTCGAATTTCTGGCTGTCCATTATGGCTGCGTTGGCAAGCTTCCTGCTTGACCAGCTGGAACCACACTATCCGTTAGGCTATTAGCTTGCAAAGTTATCTGAAGCAAAGTGTGTAGAACAGCAATCCCCTCTTACAGGTTCACAGCACCTGTGGGCCAGGCTGTCCAGCCAATCATCAGCAGTGTCATGAGCCTTGCTTGATTGAAGATTACAACTGAAGGTTGACTTTATCCAAGCTTTCATTGGCAGCTGTGTCATTTTGGAATCACCCTGACCCCCATGCGATCTCACTGGACGTGTGGATCTCATTCCATTAGCTGCACCCCATTGTATAAAGGGCCAAACTCTGGGGGATCAACTAGTCTTGTAGACCCAGGACAATCCTGTTGGATTAAAAGCTTCAGTAAAGTTAACAGAGGAAGAGCTGTCCCAATCCAAGAAGGTGGCTCACCATCAGCATTTTGAGGACAATTAGGGATGAGCACTGACCTTGTCAGTGACACTCACATCCCATGAAAGAATAAACAAAAAAAACCCGCCTGTGCCCGGAGGCTGGAGAGATTGGGGTTCTAGAAGCTGGAGCAGAACCTGGTTACACTGGGATTGTACTCAATTTGGTCTTTGAAATTTCATCGGAGAACCCTTGAACAGAACTTCTGCCCATGTCTCCCCCCCCAATGGCAAGAAGTCAAGCTGCAGGAAGCTCCTGGACTTCCCTGGGAAAATACAGAAATTACTAGAATTCAGACTTGTCCAGAGCTGGTGTGGCTCCGTTTGAGGCTTCTTCATGGCTCCAAAATCTTATTCGACTGGGGTGGGTTTTGTGGGGAGTTTGGTGGTGGAGGATTGGTTACCATGTCTAGGACAGAATGACTCCTGGTGGAGCTCAAGATTGAAATGTTTCTCTTATGGCCTGTTTAGGTCTTAGGGCCTCAGGCTGAGTGGCTAAGGGCTGTTCCACATTACAAGGGCAGCCAGGCCAAGCAGTGACAAGTGCCCTTGCAGACACCCATGGTCCTAGGTTTGGGGTTAAGGTATGTTGGCGGAGCAGGCTGCCCTGGAAGTTTGGGTCTCTGCATTCTACAGTGGAGTCTAGTTTGTCCATGGAGACAGGCTCATTAGGCCAAGTATAAAATGAAGGTTAGATGTTATGCATGGGGAGCCTACTTGTTGTGCATGGGGAGCCTACTCTAGAAGCAGCAAGAAGATCCAGATAAGGTCAAAAAAATCCCGCGGATCGGGAGTTCAGGAGTTCACCAAGGCTCTTTCGACAGCACTTTCCGAACCCATGACCATTACCGTCTAGAAGGACAAGTGCAGCAGATGGATGGGAACATCATAACCTGGAAGTTCCCTCCAAGTCACTCACCATCCTGACTTGGAAATATATCTCCGTTCCTTCACTGTCGCGGGGTCAAAACCCAGGGACTCCCTCCCTAACAGCACTGTGGGTGTACCTACACCACATGGACTGCAGCGGCTCAAGAAGGCAGCTCACCACCACCTTCTCAAGGGCAATTAGGGATGGGCAATAAATGCTGGCTGAACCAGTGAAGCCCACATTCTGTGAATGTATAAAAAACAGTTAAGAATCCAAGCTATAGCTGCTAAAAATTGAGTTGGCTGCAGGTGTACCTGAGCACGGACTTTGGACTTGGTTATAAACCAGGGGAAAGTGAGGAAGGGCACTTATTACTGATTATACAATATATATGAACATATGATTCAGTTTTTGGCAGAACTCCAGGTAAATCTGATAGGAAAGGTGCCTTTTAGAACTCGCAAACAAAACAAAAAACGCTGGAAAAACTCAGCCAGTTTGGCAGCACCTGTGGAGAGAGAAACAGAGTTGACGTTTTGAGTCCAATATGACTTCTTTGGAACTCAGTTCAGCTCTGAAGAAGTCATATTGGATTCGAAATGTTAACTCTGTTTCTCTCTCCGCAGGTGCTGCCAGACTGGCTGAGTTTTTCCAGCGTTTTTTGTTTTTGTTTCAGATTCCCAGCTTCTGCAGTATTTTGCTTTTATTTTAGAAATTTAACTTCTTTTGTGTTGTTAAGTTTTCTCTTTAATTGGGTGTCATTCAAAGACAGACAGATGAAGACTGTTACAACAATGTTGTGTTTGAATGCTCAATGATGGAGCCCTAAAACAGGGTATACTATCAGGTAGTAAAAACTGTCCCAGTCACCCTGGATAGAATCTGTCCCAGTAGAGAATGGAACAGTTTCTGAGATTCGTGGGCCAGATTATCGAGACTCAGGAGCTGGACATGGCCCTTGATTAGACACCCCTGAATCAGTACACTGATGGATTGGCAAGTATATTGTTTTGATTCGGATACTTGAGAATGTGAGGGAGGGTGCAAAGAGCTTGAATTCCTGAAGTTTGCAGTAAGTTATTGGAGGTATGAATATGGTTGGATTCAATGAGTTGGATCAATGACTTGGAAACCAACCTGTGTGTTACATTGTTCATTTCTGCATTTGTGACAGCTGACACAGCTTAAATATCGAAAAGCTGAATAATAAATGAGCTAAGGTTGGCGAGGTTAAGTTGGGTATTAAAGCATCTGTCACTGTGACAAGTATTTAATGGTTGGATGATTGTGTGACATTTTTATGACATTCAGGCACTAAATCAGGCTCTAGATATTTTCAAAAGTCAAGCTGTTTCTCCACTGATACTGTAAATACAGAAGGAGGGATAGCTACACGAATAAATGAGACCACCAAATCCTTTTAAGAAGGAATTATTTGGATATTACTTTTTTCTCCTTAATTTGCTTAGTGTTTCTTTTTGAAGTATTTTACATCCTTCCATTCTTTTGTAAATAACATTACATTCAATTATATATTTCTCTCTGCTTTGCTAAATTGATAGCTTGCCTCTCAGTCAGAAGGTTGTGGGTTCAAGCCCCACTCCAGAGAGTTGAATATACGATCCAGGCTGACATATCGGTGCAGCACTGAGGGAGTGCTGCCATGTCCAAGATGCCGTTTTTTTGGCTGAGGCATTAAATTGATGTTTAATGAGTTTGTTGGCCCATTGACAGAAGAGCCAGGGGAGTTCCCCAGGTGCCCTGGCCAATATTCAAGTCTCCAACACCACCAAAAACAATTTACCATGTCATTTATCTGATTGCTGTTTATGGGAGTTTGCTATGTGCAAAACGGCTGCTGTGTTTCCTACAATACAACAGCGACTCCACTTCAAAAATACTTCATTGCTTTTAAAGTGGGTCATCCTGAGGCTGAGAAACGTAATATATAAATGTCAAGGGGAAAAAGAATGTATCAGCTCTCAGGGCACTGACAAAACTGCACGGAAGGTGCATGAGAACAGCCTCAATTCCCTGTTGGAGAGAGTTTGCTGTCTGTTTGTAATTTAGAATGATACAACCTTGATTAGTATTCAGTATGTATACGCAAATCCTTTCACTCTGCCATACTTTAATCAAAAATCAGTACTGTCTCTTGCATCTTCAACAATGATAATAGCTTGCACAAAAGATGACAGAGCATTTACTCCTATTATAAGATGAAAACAGACAGGAAAGGCCATTTGGTCTAACTTAGCAGATTCATCTCAAAACATGAACCTACAGTTCCCCCATCAAAGTGCCTGATTAGCTCTTGAGCCATTCTCAGGGTTTTGGCTCCACTGCGCTTTCCCGTGGTCTATTCAATTTATTCTAAGTGTGGATCAGTGTCTGCACAAGGAAAGTCTTCTAGATGGCAGTCTTAAGTTTGCCTTTTGTCATATCGTGCTACTGGTATGGTTTAGCTTGAGGTACTTGAGCTCAAGTCATGCTCGCTTGGGCAAGCATGAGGTAGCGCTGAGATCCATATTGAGCTTATTTTGTTTTGCATGAGTGCAATATCCATGCAGTCTGTCAATGTACATTGCCACTTCAGTGTTGTGTTAATAATGCTCCAGATTGTTGCCTTAATAAATGCAAAGCTTTTCATGATCCATCCAATGTTCACTGGATACCGGAAAAATGGAATTAAGCATTTACATTATTGTTTTTATAGATTTGAAAAGTTTTACCTTTTGTACAACATTGTAGTTTGTATTGTGGTTGCCTTTAGGGAGCATTTGATCTCATTGCTTTGTCTTATACCAAATGGCTTCTGATGCGGCAGTCATGACACTTCAAAGTACGTATGTGAACTGCTATGTGATGTTTCAGAGAGACATGGTGCATCGTGAATGTGAGTCTTTTTTGAGGATAAGATTCTATAAAATGGAGATGTTTTGTAAGATGTGATAATGAATAAATGGCCATAGAGGAATCAACATCCTTTTCATTCTTGGATGTCTGAGCAGAGCTAACATCTGTTTCCCAACATACCAAAGGTATGTACTTGAAGAATTGATATATTGGATAACAGGGATACAAGCTGCAGCCTCCTGGTTTAAGTAACTTATAGTTTGGATCTGTATCAGATGAACAATTAACTGAGTTGAGAATTACATTACACTGAATGTACAACACAGAAACAGACACATTCTAACTATTCTCTGGGTGCAGAAGCTTTTGTTGAATTCCCTATTGGACTTATTAGTGACTATGTCATAGTACAGGTCCCTAGTTTTGGTCTTTTCTAAATCTACCCTATCAAACCGTGGAGGAAAGAACCCCAGCCTATTCAATCTTTCTCGATAGTTATAACAATCAACTTCCTAATTAAGGACCACTCTGCAGTTAGAGTTCAGCACTACAGACCTAGGGCGGAATTGTCTGGTCCCATTGGCGTCGGGTGTCATGGTGGGCATGAGCGGACAATATGGCAAGAAGGCCAAAGAACAGTTTCATGCCATCGTGAAACCAGTTTGCGATCATCCACTCTACCCATCAATGGCAGTCCGCATTTCCAGCGCCGCACAACAGGAACCTAACTTCAATATTTTAGCATCTCGTTGTAAGCCTTGCTCGCCGGAATCATCCCCCCACGTCAACTTTACCGCCCACGTCGGTGTGACTGCAGAACACTGTGCTTCACGACTGCCTTTAAAAGGGTTGCACCTGGTGACCTGAAAGTCGAGGGGAATTTGGAGGTGAGTGCACACAACCTAGCGGAGCGCTCGCAAACATCACCCGTAAGACATCAAGGAAGAAGCGCCGCTCATTCGGTGGGGGCACAGGCAAGTCGCTTTTTCCCGGCTGGTTTTCAGTGTGGTACCGGGGCAAGGGTCCCAGTGCAGGTCAGGCCGTGGATGGGGCAGGGGTGTGGTGGGAGGTGGGGGGGGGGTAGCGATGCAGCACAGATTGAAGGAAGTACACAAGCACATGCTGGGGTTGGGGTTGGGGTCTGGGGGAGGTTGGTGGTTTTTGGGGGAGGGGGGCAAGGCAGCACAGACAGACTGAAGGAAATATTGAAGTACATGCCAGGGTGAGGGGCAGTGGGGAGAGTGAGGGAAGCGGCCACGCACTTGGAAAAGCTTCTCAAAAGTGAACATTCTTCCACAGCTGAGACCATTCAGCTGCAGCTCCATTGCCGCGCTGGGAGTCGGGCCTCTGAAGCTTTTCTGCTCCCTCAAGCAACACAAAAGCATGAAAGTGCCACCAAACGCTCCAGAAATCTTCACCCCTCGGGCACAGACTGCAAATTAATGTGCGTTTTAGGGAGCAGCAGAACAATTGGCCGACTGGACAAGTTGTACAATCGCCTTGTGAAAGGCGGCCATGGTGCTGTCACAGGTGGAGGCGCTCAGAGCCCTTCGCAATGTCTTTATTAAGGTTCGGACCTGTATTCCTCATGGTTCAAGCTAACAGTGCAGCCTTGCAGCGCGGGTTAGGAGAATGCCTGCACCTGAGCTGAGAGCACAGCATGCAGTCCAGTGGCCAAAGCTGCCGCCAATCGGTCAGGGGAGTAGGGCGGAGGTGGGTAGGGATTTGGACAGCAATGAAGCGTACCACACACTGGCCATCCAAGTAGTGGCCAGCACTCACCTGCATGCGCGAAGGGGCCTTCAGAATTAACCAAGAAAGGTTCTTAGGACACATGTGCTAACCACACGTCTCTCTCTCTCTCTCTTTGATCCTGTGGGAGGAGAACAGAAGGATCATGGAGCCTGATGATTTAGCGGTATGCCTCATGGCTTATAGGGCGTAGAGAAGAAGGAGAAGAGAAAAAAAAAGGCACCTCCCTCAAGGTGAAGGGGTGGCAGGGCCTGCTGCTCAAGCAGCTGAAGATCCACAGCTCGTAGGCTGCTGGCTGGCGTTTCGCTAGGCCCAGGCTCATACTGCGATCCGGGCTTTGGTGGAGCAAACGAAGACATATTGAAAATGAGGTTCGGTGCCTCAACAGGCCGGTGGAGCACTGCAATCCAGCCCATCAAGGGTATTGTGCATCATCATAGCTTGCTGCGTATTACACAACCTGGCACTGCAATGGGGGGAGGACCTGGCTGAGGAGCTGTACATATCCTCCAATGAGGAGGACTTTGAAGGGGTTGATGGTGATGAGATCTTCAAAGCTGAGGATGCCATTGCACTGACCAGAGGAGGCAGGTGTACTTGGGAAGCCCTCATGGAGATGATGACGAGATACAGTGAGGACAGTCCTGATATCCTCACCTTGCATCTGTGAACGTTTGACTTGTGTGTGGCTGATGGCAGCACACATACCCTCAGTGCTCAGGCTCATGTTATGGAGACGCAGCGAGGCCCTAATAGTCACTAGATTCCATGAGAATGATGACAACATGCAGAGAGGACACTCCATAGATATTCATATGGCTTCTGTGAATGTCTGACTCCAGTCTGAGCTCATTTGTGCTCTGCGATCGGGTCATGAAGACACAACTGTGAAACTTTAAATGCACCTGATCCTTTTTCACCCTTCAGAACATGGGCCTTTCAAGAGCACAGCATCACCAGTCACAGATGCTGAAGACCTGGGGGGCTAGCCCCACCTCAAAGGTGTTGAGAGCACACAGAGAATGATGGAACTCTGTGACGCCTGCCCACGATATTCTAGCAGCAATGACAAGCTCCGTCAAGGAGCAGGTATTGCTAATGTGTCCAGTGAGTGTGAAGCTGGACCACCACTTTGGTCTGAAGTCTATGCACTGCACAGGGAAGAGGCCCTGGACTGAGGCACTTGCCTTTATTTTGTACAGGAAGGTTTCACATCTGATTGACACAAACACTGCTCAACATGGCAATGAGTCATAGACAAGGAGATATTCTTGGGAATGTATTTACACCAGTCGACATTAAGTACAAGTGATTAACACCCGTGGCCATGTTGTGCAACTAAATCTTATTGATCTTTCTAACCCTGCCGCTATGTCTTGGTGCACCCCCGACATTCACAGTGGAGCTGGAGATGGCCTGCTGACTGCTACAACCTGTTGTCTGTGATGACCTTGGCAGACGTCCTCTGGAGGGCCCCGGCCTGCTTTCGGGATCCTGCTGTGTGGCAGTGGCACTCTCCTCAGCCTGTGGAACTAGAGCTGTTGGGTCACAGGAAGAGGGGGTCCGGATGGGCTGGACACTCCCGGAGTACCTGGGTGGATAGCCCCTGGATGTGCACCTGCTGATCCTCCTCCCTATGGGTGCCCATGGGCCCCTGGCTGACTCCTTGAGGAGAAGGCGTGGCTGGAGTGAGATCGGGCTGCCTCGCATCCCTCTCATGTTGACACTGTTGGATGCCTGCAAGTGCCTCAGCAATGGAGTGCAGCTCCTGCAGTATTGTAGAACCAATGTCCTGGACCAAGGTCTCCATGGCGGCCACTATCCTACCACTGTTGACCTCGGTACATTGGCATGCTAGCGCTATCACCTCAGACTGGTGGCGGATGGACACCTCCATTGTGCCTTGCAATCTGAGGGGTGCAGCAGACATCCCTTTCCGGTGTTCCCAGCTTGCCTTTGCAGCTTCAGCTTCTGACTCAGTCGCAGCAGGTTTCTGGCCTCCAGCAGTACTCCGAGTGCACGAAACCTGGGAAGTCCCTGCCTCCACCTGCTGTGGATCAGACAGTGCGATGTGCTCACCAGATTGTGACCCCGAGGTTACTCTAGAACTAGGTCCCACTGAGTTGTGAGTCTCTCTGCTGGTGGAGGGTGTGGGTGAGAGCTGTGATGGGTCTTCAGTTAAGGTCATCAGATTCTTTTTCTGAGGTGTCTTCAGGGCTTGAGTCGAGGACCTGGCTCTTGGACCCCTTCAGCTGCTTCCCAGATATGCCTGCGAAAGCAAGGAGAGATAATTAGTGCATGGCAGGGGACTGCGGAACCGGGGAAGTCACTCACAGCATGGATGTTGTAATCCAGGATTCTCACTTGGCTGAGCCCTGCCAACCTCATTGGCAGCGCAGGAATGGTCCAGATCTTTGCCAGCCAGCTGGATGACTCTATTTTCAAAGTCTGTGAGAACCTCGATGTCAGGCATTCCTCCGCCAGTCTGTGACCTCTCCCTGTTGTTGTGTGCCAGCTTGTCCTGCATGAATAGAGATGGAGAGAGTGTAAACAGGATGCCTGCCAGACAATTAAGAGGGCAATTAAGCCCATTAACGGTGCAATTGTCTCTGATTTTGCTTGATGGGCGAATCGGCCAGGCGGCCTTTACATTTTTCATCAAACCTCATCCAAGGGCGTTATTAAATGAAATAAAAATAAAAATCTGTGGACAGCATTTTTATCATCTATATGTTCAGTTGCCTGATTGTGACGCTTGGACATTTTTTTCCCGTTTTTCCAAACTTTTTTTCATGGTTTTTGTGACTGCGGCTCCCTGAGGCAGCCACCTGCCTTCCGGAAGCTTCCTCTCAGTGCTCGCCGGCGCCCACAGAAACGTCACCGTCCACCTTCCTCCTGCCTCCACCTCAGCAGCGCCGAGCTTTCCAGTGCATGCTTGATGCTGGCTGCCCGTTAATTGGCCAGCCAGTGTGAAAGCGTGGTCGGGGGGGGGGGGGGGGTGCGCAGTCGTGATTGGCGGTCCGTTTCCTGACCGCTTCCGGGCCCACCAATCACTCCTGCTGCTGAGCTGAAAATTCAGGCCCATGAAACCATTGTGCATAAAAGCAAAATACTGCGGATGCTGCAAATCTGAAACAGAAACAAAATAGCTGGAAAAACTCAGCAGGTCTGACAGCATCTGCGAAGAGGAACACAGTTAACGTTTCGAGTCCGTATGACTCTTCAACAGAACTAACGAAAAATAGAAATGAGGTGAAATATAAACTGGTAGAGGGGTTGGGACAGGTAGAGCTGGATAAAGGGCCAGTGATAGGTGGAGGCAAAGGAGAGATTGCCAAAGATGTCATAGACAAAAGGACAAAGAGTGTTGAAGGTAGTGATATTATCTAAGGTATGTGCTAATGGGGACATTAAGGGTAGAAAGCAGGATGAGCAAGGTACAGATAGCCCTAGTGGGGGTGGGATGGGGGGAAGGGATTGAAATGGGCAGAAATGTAGAGATAAAACAATGCATGGAAATACATTTAAAAATAATGGAAATTGGTGGGAAAAGAAAAATATATTAAAAAAAAATTATAAATTATTAGAAAAAGGGGGATCGAAAAGGGGGTGGGGATGGAGGAGAGAGTTCATGATCTAAAATTGTTGAACTCGATGTTAAGTCTGGAAGACTGTAAAGTTCCTGTTCGGAAGATGAGGCGCTGTTCCTCCAGTTTGCGTTGAGCTTCACTGGAACATTGCAGCAGGCTAAGGACACACATGTGGGCATGAGAGCAGGGTGGAGTGTTGAAATGGCAAGCGACAGGGAGACCTGGGTAATGCTTGTGGACAGACCGAAGGTGTTCCACAAAGCGGTCACCCAGTCTGCATTTGATCTCTCCAATGTAGAGGAAACCGCATTGGGAGCAGTGAATGCATTAGAATAAATTGAGGGAAGTGCAAGTGAAATGCTGCTTCACTTGAAAGGAGTGTTTGGGCCCTTGGATGGTGAGGAGGGGGGAACTAAAGGGGCAGGTGTTGCATCTTTTGTGGTTGCATGGGAAGGTGTCGTGGGAGGGGGTTGAGGTGTAGGGGGTGATGGAGGTGCGGACCAGGGTTCCCGGAGGGAACGATCCCTGCGGCGTGCCGCCGGGGGGAGGGGGGATTTTGAACGGAAGATGTGTTTGGTGGTGGCATCATGCTGGAGTTGGCAGAAATGGTGGAGGATGGTCCTTTGAATGTGGAGGCTGGTGGGGTGATAAGTGAGGACAAGGGGGACCCTATCATGGTTCTGGGAGGGAAAGAAAGGTGTGAGGGCGGATGCGCGGGAGATGGGCCGGACATGGTTGAAGGCTCTGTCAACGACCGTGGGTGGAAAACCTCAGTTAAGGAAGAAGGAGGACATGTCAAACGAACTATTTTGGAATGTGGCATCATCAGAACAGATGCGACGGAGGTGAAGGAACTGAGAGAATGGGATGGAGTCCTTACAGGAAGCGGGGTGTGAGGAGCTGTAGTCGAGGTAGCTGTGGGAGTCGGTAGGCTTGTAATGAATATTGGTGGACAGTCAATCACCAGAAATTGAGACTGAGAGGCCAAGGAAGGGAATGGAAGTGTCAGTGATGGACCATGTGAAAATGATGGAGGGGTGGAAATTGAAAGCAAAATTAATACATTTTTCCAGGTCCAGACGAGAGCATGAAGTGGCACCGAAGTAATCATTGATGTACTGGAGAAAGAGTTGTGGGAGGGGGCCGGTGTAGGACTGGAACAAGGAATGTTCTACATATCCCATAAAGAGACAGGCATAGCTGGGGCCCATGCGGGTACCCATAGCCACACCTTTTATTTGGAGGAAGTGAGACAAGTTTAGGGAGAAATTGTTCAGTGAGAGAACAAGTTCAGCCAGACGGAGGAGAGTACTGTTGGATGGGGATTGTTCGGGCCTCTGTTCAAGGAAGAACTGGAGACCCCTCAGACCATCTCGGTGGGGGATGGAGGTGTAGAGGGATTGGACGCCCATGGTGAAGAGGAGGCGAATGGGGCCAGGGAGCTGGAACTTGTTGATATGATGTAGGGTGTCAGAGGAACCGCGGATGTAGGTGGGAAGAGACTGGACAAGGGGAGAGAGAACGGAGTCAAGATAGCAAGAAATGAGTTCCGTGGGGCAGGAACAGGGTGACACGATCAGTCTGCTGGGACTGTCCTGCTTGTGGATCTTGGGTAGGAGGTAGAAGCGGGCCGTCCGAGGTTGGGAGACTGTGAGGTTGGAAGCTGTGGAGGGAAGATCTCCAGAGGAGATGAGGTCAGTGACAGTCCTGGAAACAATGGCTTGATGTTCAGTGGAGGGGTCATGGTCCAGGGGGAGGTAGGAGGAAGTGTCTGCGAGTTGACGCTCAGCCTCTGCGAGGTAGAGGTCAGTGCGCCAGACAACATCAGCACCACCCATGTCAACAGGTTTGATGACAAAGTCAGGGTTGGACCTGAGAGAACGGAGTGCAGCAAGTTCAGAAAGGTTAGAGTGGGTGAGAAGAGTAGAGAAATTGAAACCATTGTCAGTTGTTGTTGTAAAAACCCATCTGGCTCACTAATGTCCCTTAGGGAAGGTAATCTGCTGTTAAATGCTCCCTGTGATGGCCAGGCAAGCCACTCAGTTGTATCACATCGCTACAAAGTCTCAAAAATAGGGAATGAAACCAGACGGACCACCCAGCATTGACCTATGCACCGGAAACGACAACGGCAAACTCAGCCCTGTCGACCCTGCAAAGTCCTCCTTATTAACATCTGGGGGCTAATGCCAAAATTGGGAGAACTGTCTCACAGACTAGTCAAGCAACAGACTGACATAGTCATCACCATGGAGTCATCCCTTACAGATAATGTCCCAGACACCACCGTCACTGTCCCTGGGTACATCCTGTCCCAATGGCTGTGGTGTTGAAGAACACATGAGCACATTTTTTTATTCTGTCATGGGGTGTGGGCATCACTGGAAAGGCCAGCATTTGTTGCCCATCTCTCATTACCCTTAGTAGCTTCTTAGGCCATCTCAAAAGGCAGTTAAGAGTCAACCACATTGCAGTGGGCCTGGAGTCACATGTAGGCCAGACCAGATCAGGTGAGGATGGCAGATTTCCAGATGGGTTTTTACAGCAATCAAAGATAGTTTCATGGTCACCATTACTGAAACTAACTTTATATTCCAGATTTATTAACTGAATTCAAATTCTACCAGCTGCCTTGGTGAGAGTGGAACCCATGACCCCAGAGTGTTAACCTGGGTCCATGGATCACTAGTCCAGCAACACTACTACTACTACGCCACCACAAAACAAATGCAAAATACAACCTGAGAGCAAAACTGGAGTTTTCAACCTTAACTGATCTCAGAGATGCATTACCATTGATAAATACATTCCAATATGTAGTTTCCCTTAATTAAGTGATGAGGTGAAGTTTGATCCTTGCATTTTTAATTTGGTTTTGGCAAGCTGGTTTGTTTTGGCTGACAGACAGAGTGATGCAGTGACAAATGGTGACCTTCTGCAATTGATTATTTAAGACAAAGTAATGTTGGGCATTGCTTTATTGCATGTTACAGAGCAATAGCACACCTTGTTAACATTCTAGGGTAGAAATTGAACAGCACCTGAAACTGAGCATGATTGTGACTGCACACAACAGCACGCCAGAAAAGAGGAGCCTGAAGAGGTTCCAATTGGTCCTCAAGCTTCATTTTCATAATTCCGGCAAGCTTGTGGGCACCACGTGGGCAGCTCGCGATTTGGGACTGAACCAATTTTGGCTGTTGCAATTTAGGGAAGGAAAGACATGGACTGATAGCAACCTGCAGATGTTATGTGGAGCCTAGAGGAGCATTCATGCTCCTTGCAGCTTCAAAAGGAAAGATTCCTGAAAGTTTTGGTCCTTGGTTTTGAGCAACTTCCAGACATTCTTTTAATAAGGGCTAATAACACTACTCAAAACCTGGAAATACGAGTGAATTTAGGGATTCAGATCAGAAATGAATACAAGAACCAATATGGTTTCAACGGCCATCAGGGCTGTAGATAAAATAGGGCATCGACCATTTAGATAAAGGCAAAATAGTGCGGATGCTGGAAATCTGAAACAAAAACAGGAAATGCTGGAAAAACTCAGCAGGCCTGACAGCATCAGTGGAGAGAAAGACAGAGTTAAGTTTCGAGTCCGTATGATTCGAGAAGAGTCTGAAGAAGAGTCATACGGACTCGAAATGTTAACTCTGTCTTTCTCTCCACTGTTGCTGTCAGGCCTGCTGAGTTTTTCCAGCATTTTTTGTTTTTGTATCGACCATTTAGTGTTGGTCTGAGCACCTGGTGGGGATCAGACACAGGCCTCTGCCCTGCTATATTAGTTATTGCTGTGACCGTATCATATTCATAACACCCCAATTTTTTCTGCTCCTATGACCACATATTTTTGGAAATGATCCCCTAGCACTGTCTTGTGACAATATTATTCTCCAGTGACGATTTATGAAGACTTTTTTGCCTCTTGCCTCTTTTAGCATTCACTGAAATTCCATCAAAAACATTGATTTTCCCCGATATTATTTTAACGCTAGGATTAACGCAAATTGCAAGAATACCGGTGTTAGAATGAAGCCAAGTGGAAAATTTGGGCTTTGGAGTCTTGAAGCTGAGGTCTAAATTATAACGTGTAGCTGCACAGGGCTTGTATGGAAGTAGGCCTGTAGTGTGGAACTCCTAGCACAGGTACTATAAGGTGCTTAGTTGAGGAGTGATTCACTGTTTTTTCAGTAATTTAAGTGTTAACATAATGTGGATTTACCAGAAGTTATAAAGGCCAGATTTTATGCCCATTGACCATGAATTAACAAAAAGCCAAAGGGTTCTACATTCATATATTCTATGTATAATGCATTCCAATCTCTGTTATTCAATATATTAAGTTTTCATTATGGTTGAGGCTTCAATACATGTTCCAATATATCTGAGTATATAGTGTAATTTAATTGAATTTTGGGGTTCAGTAATGCCCATAAACAACTCAAACTTTAATCTATTTTTTATGATGATATGTGAACACTTCAATTAAATTATATTCATCACTTACTCCCAAGGTTGCCCACAATCTCTATGGCCTTGTTCAAATATGAATGCATTTGCATGAAAAGAATGGATTGACGTCTTTGTTAAAATAGTGGACAAAGAACTTCCATATGAACATGTTAAGCATTCGTGTGCTAATATTTGCACAGCCTAATTTCAAAACTACTCAGTCTTTGTTCTGATCCTTTCATTGTAATGATGTTCATGTCACAATTTAACTGCATAATGGAGATGAAAAATGAAGGGAAACAAGGAGTCAGCATAATCTGAGAATGAGCTGGTGCATCAGGAATCATTTGTGCTAAGAGTTTATGGTCCTACTGTAACCTGTGTGTGTACCTCTATTAAAGAACATTAAATGGTTAACAGCAGCAGCATGTTGTACAGGGTAAAAGGGTCGACAGGTCCCTTAGAGCCATTGAGGGAACCTGCAGAAATCTCTTTCTCTCTCTCAGCAGTCCCCTCCCCCACACACTCATTTTCCTCCGGTGTACACCAAACACAGCTAAGTGTTGGCTGGCTGCTTCTCACAGATGAAGGCCTGCAGGTTTCCAGCTCAAGTCCAATTCCCCCGCTCTCAGCTAATCAATAAGGCATCCAGCTCAGATAACGGCTGAAAGGAGCAGCTAATTTTGTACTGTCCGCCACTCAATAATGAAACATCAGCTGCTGCCTTCTACTTTTTCAGTCTTAGCCAAGTGACAAAGTGTATTAATTCTGCAGTTACTGCCCCTTCAGATTTAATAGATTATCCTCAATTTGTAAAGGCTCCACCAGTGCTAGCCTCCCAAAAGGCACGTCTGCAGATTTTATTTGTCAGACTTGATGTTCTGAGTTATGCTTCCTTCTGGAAAAAGTGATCATACCAATTTCCACATATAATAACTGGGCACAAACTGGTGTATTCATCATATTTTACAAAGTGCATTTAAGTTAATTTTCACATTCCTGTTAATGGCTCACATCCATTTCACCAGTGGCGCTTTACTATATAATAATGGACTGACCATGTTTTGGAATTTCAGTGGCTCATTAGTGCAGTAATTTTTCTTTTGACTCTTAGGATGAAGAATAATCTGTGGTTCAAGTTTTAAATTATTAAAGAGGAAATATTTCAGTCCTTATCCCATGATGTACTGCTCCCCAATACTTTGATTTCAAAAGTGTTAAAATGCCAGTTGTATTGACTCCGGGAGGGAACATTTTCAGATGAATTGGCAAACTTAGCTCTGTTGCTAACACGTTTCTCTCTGTGTGAGAGGTTTAAGCTGACCTTCCAGTGCAGTACTGAGAGAGTCCTTCATTGTTGGATGTGCAGCTCTTCAGATGGTATGTTAAGTTGAGGCCCCATATGCCTGTTCAGGTAGAAAGTGAAGATTTGCATAGTTCAAATTAGAGTATATAGATATATATATATATATGTATATATCATTTTTTAATGAGCCCCAGTCTTTCAGATAATACAAGTTGGAGACTAAATAAAAATATCTACATGGGACATCAAAGTTATTTTTCAGGTAGCATACTGCTGACGTTTTGGCTGGGAGAGCTGTGCTATGATTGCTTGTACTCTCCGGTCCCTTCAGATATCTCCAGTACCCCTGTTTGTTTTGTGTCAGACCCTGTATAAAATGAATCAAATGGGGAAACTCTGCCCCATATCATAGAGCGCCCAAGGCTCTTGAGTGAAGTTTGGACATTTTGGTTTAAAATCTATCCTTTGTTCATCTATTGCACTGTGATAAAAACAGCTCCAAAAGCTTTTGTGAGATTTTGATTGGTGTCAATCATTTGAATGAGCAGCAACAGCCTTGGTTTAATATTTTAGAAGGATGGTACCTCTGACAACGCTGCACTGCTCTTCCAGCCTAGTTTATGTTTCAGAAGCCCTAGAGTGGGGTTTGAATAATTTTCCTGTGATTTCTGAGCTGCTGAGACAGGTCATGGCTGGGCACTAATGAGGTGTTAAACTCATGATTCATACAAATTGCTGCCCCAATATATTGAGATTATTCTTTCAATGTGGAACATGTGATTGTCTAAATTACTAATTTATAGTATATGCTCACGCATCAGCATTGCAACTGAGTTAATCAAATCTCTGTCTGTAAATGCAATGCACTGTGCACTTGGCCAGGCCATTGCTGATTCCTAATGACTGATTCTTGGTGTAATGTCCTACTCATTCAAACTGGGATAGCTGGCCATTATCCATCACTGTTGTTCTTTGCCTTAATCAACAATGAGCAGTGCACTCACTCAGTTCACTTAATCAGCATTCCCCATTGTTTTGTGAACTTCATGCCATAATGGGGAGCTCCCAGTTTCTGTCTTTAATGCATTAAATTATCATTGGAATTTGGAAATAATGGACTTAAAAGCAAATATCAGCTGAATCCTGGTTACTGAAATTTACTAAATCATCTGAGGGACTCCAATATAAGGCAATATGCCTGTTTCTTCCCATACAATATGTAGATAAATGCTCAAATTCTTTGTTAGTGACATATTTGAGGATGGACACAAATCTGAACTTCAAGTCCAAATATCTTTGAATTTCACTGATAATAGAAACATTTTTTAAGCACCCAATTAATCGTTTACCTTCTGCCTGGACGACGTAGATTTCTGGGATGTTTAGGTCTCCATACAGGACAAAGGTTGAGTAACCAGAGTTATGACTTGTTGCCATAGGAATCCTTTTATGTTGCAACAATGTTTCTGGAGTCAGTTCTCACATCTTTTGAAGGAGAGTTTTAATGTCTAATTATTACCATCTGATAAATATCTCACCTGAAAGATTCAACAGTTCAAGTAATTGAGTTCATCTATTTCATGGTCTGTTAGTCCAGAATCATTAACATTTCAATCAGCCAACTTGAATCTTTAGATATATTGGTACTTAATTAATTTTGGTATAGAGGTGTTGACACAGCCAAAAATAATATATTCAGGACAAATGAAGGGAATCCATCAGGATAGACAACTCCCATTGCCATTGATTGGTTGTGGAATTAGTTTTTTTAATTCATTCATAGGATGTGGGGGTCACTGGCAAGGCCAACATTTATTGCCCATCCCTAGTTGCTCTTGAGAAGGTGGTGGTGAGCTGCCTTCTTGAACCACTGCAGTCCATGTTGTGTAGGTACACATACAGTGCTGTTAGGAAGGACACAAATTTGACCTTGATATTCTGTGGACGTGAATTACAAACACTCTTGGTGGATGTTTCTGGCAATTTTTCCCCCTTTTTTTCCTCCTTTCTGTACAAATTTTGACCTTATGGTGAGATAGAAGACACAGGCACCATTCCACAAAGTGACCTTTATTTGTGAGTATTGACCATAGAAGGGATCACTGCTAAACCCAATCCTGTCCTCATTTGATGACCACATGTAAGCTATCCATCAGAGGTTGCAGACTGTATTTCCCTTAATCCACTGCAGCTAATTATGGTGCTGCTACCATTGCCTCAACTGAGATCAGTTATCTGCATGGATAATTACTGGGGAGTCAAACTAACCCTTTCAGACTTGCATGTCTTTAGTTATTCACTGGATCAACTCGCAGAGTCATTAGGTAAACTAGCACCCTCTTGTGCCTTACCCTTCTTCATTAAAATGTTTTGCCCTTCCAGCAGAAGTGTCTGGGATATTAGCAGCAATTCTCAGTGTTGGAACTAGTTGAGGGTCCTGGGTTTGCGTGGGCAAATGGTGGGACTGTGGTGGCAATTTTATCAGCAGTGGCCAATTAAGAAGCCACCACCGGGATTGTCATCCAATTAAGGGCAGCAGCCTGCCTCGCTAAGCTGCTGGCTCAATCAAAGGGCAGTGCCACCGATAGAAATAGCCTTGCTGAGGCTGTAAGAAGGAGAGGACTCTGCCGTCTTGAGGTGCCCTTGAGGAAGTGATAAAAGATTTATTTCTGTGCTGGGGCCAGGCATGGGCACCTCTCCAGTGGCAGCATTGGGGCTGTGTGGGCCAGCCATTGCCACTGGGGGCCCCAATTTTTGGCATGGAGCTTCCAAAAAAGGAAGGCACCCCCCCCCCTCCACCCACCTCCCCCAATGGCAGGCATAGCACAACTGGAGTCAATGGGAATCAGGGGGGAAACTCTCCACTGGTTGGAGTCATACCTAGCACAAAGGAAGATGGTTGTGGTTGTTGAAGACCAATCATCTCAGTCCCAGGACATCACTGCAGGAGTTCCTCAGGGTAGTGTCCTCGGCCCATTCATCACCAGGTGCATCATCAACCTTCTATTGTAAGGTTAGAATGGAATGTTCGCTCGTGATTGCACAATGTTCAGCACCATTCATGAGTCCTCAGATACTGAAGCAGTCTGTGTCCATATGCAGCAAGACCTAGACAACATCCTTGGGCTGATAAGTGGCAAGTAACATTCATGCCACACAAGTGCCAGGCAATGACCATCTCCTACAGTAGAGAATCTAAGACCATAAGACATAGGAGCAGAAATTAGGCCATTCGGCCCTTCGAGTCTGCTCTGCCATTCAATCATAGCTGATAAGTTTCTCAACCCCATTCTCCCACCTTCTCCCCGTAACCTTACCAATCAAGAACATATCTATCGCCGTCTTAAATACACTCAATGACCTGGCCTCCACAGCCTTCTGTGGCAATGAATTCCATAGATTCACCACTCTCTGACTAAAGAAGTTTCTCCTCATCTCTGTTCTAAAAAGCCTTCCCTTTACTCTGTGGCTGTGCCCTCGGGTCCTAGTCTCCCCTACTAATGGAAACATCATCCCCACGTCCACTCTATCCAGGCCTTTCAGTATTCTGTAAGTTTCAATCAGATCCCCCCTCATCCTTCTAAACTCCATTGAGCATAGACCCAGAGTCCTCAAACGTTCCTCATATGTTAAGCCTTTCATTCCTGGGATCATTCTCATGAACCTGCTCTGGACCCTCTCCAGGGCTAGAACATCCTTCCTGAGATACGGGGCCCAAAATTGCTCACAATATTCTAAATGTGGTCTGACCAGAGCCTTATAAAGCCTCAGCAGCACATCCCTGCTTTTATATTCTAGTCCTCTCGAAATAAATGCCAACATTACATTTGCCTTCCTAACTACCAACTCAACCTGCAAGTTAACCTTAAGAGAATCCTGGACTAGGACTCCCAAGTCCCTTTGCACTCCAGATTTCTGAATTCTCTCCCCATTCAGAAAATAGTCTATGCCTCTATTCTTCCTACCAAAGTGCATGACCTCACACTTGCCACATTGTATTCCATCTGCCACTTCTTTGCCCATTCTCCTAACCTGTCCAAATCCTTCTGCAGCCTCCCCGCCTCCTCAATACTACCTGTCCCTCCACCTATCTTTGTATCATTTGCAAACTTAGCCAGGATGCCCTCGGTTCCTTCATCTAGATCATTACTGTATAAAGTGAAAAGTTGTGGTCCCAACACTGACCCCTGCAGAACTCCACTAGTCACCGGCCGCCATCCTGAGAAGGACCCCCTTATCTCCACTCTCTGCCTCCTTCCAGACAGCCAATCTTCTATCCATGCTAGTACCTTGCCTCTAACACCATGGGCTCTTATATTACTGAGCAGCCTCCTGTGCGGCACCTTGACATTCAATGGCATTACTATTGCTGAATCCCATACTATCAACATCCCGGGGTTTACCATTGAACAGGAACTGAACAGGACTAGCCATATAAATACTGTGACTTTAAGAGCAGGTCAGAGACCGGAATTCTGCAACAAGTAACTCACCTCCTGACTCCCCAAAGCCTGTCCACCGTCTACAAGGCACAAGTCAGGAGTGTGATGGAATACTCCCCACTTGCCTGGATGAGTGCAGCTCCCACAACACTCAAGGAACTTGACACCATTCAGGACAAAGAGCCTGCTTGATTGCCACCTTAAACATTCACTCTCTTCACCACGACCACCAGTGGCAGCAGTGTGTACCATCTATAAGATGCACTGTAGCAGCTAAGCAAGGCTGCTTCGACAGCACCTTCCAAACCCACGACCCCTACCACCTAGGACAAAGTAGCAGACACATGGAAACACCATCATCTGCACGTTCCCCTCCAAGCCACACACCATCCTGCCTTGGAATTACATCGCCATTCCTTCAGCTATTGCAGAGTCAAAATCCTGGAACTCTCTTCCTGACAGCTGCAACAGTTCAAGAAAGCAACTCACCACCACCTTCTCAAGGGCAATTAAGGGTGGGCAATAACTGCTGCCCTAACCTAGCCAGGCGATGGCCACACTCCATGAAAGATTAAAAAAAGGCTCGCCTCGGTGCAGCTAGCAGACTCCTCACAGTGGGGCAGGCCCTACCAACACCGGCAAAATGTTGCCTTTTCTGACGCTTCCCCCCCACCTCACTCCTTTTGCTGCCATCTTACCACCTCTTCTGCCTCCGAGCCAATTTCCAAAGCTCTGAGAAAAATCCTGGCCTGTGTGTTGGAGACATCGGTGTTCCACACGTGCAATAGACTCTGAAGTTACAAGAAGAAAAGTGAATAAAATGGAGACAATTAGGGGCATAAATTTGCATTTCTGTTCAGGAAGGTGACAAATGGATATAACACCATTCAGCTCAATGGCTGAAATAGCTTTTTAATGAATGGCAAATTTCTTCATCTCAATATTGTGTTCAATTTGGATGATGCATAACAAAGCAACAGGAAAGTGAGGTCTGATACTGTGTGCACTCAAGGGATAGTGAGCTTCTTCTGTCAGGGTCTTTAGCTAATGCAATAAATGTACAGTATTCCTAATCTACCATCAACATGGCTTTTTCAAATTAAGTTACAGCCACATGTATCTCCAATTAGAGATAATGGGCCTGCAAATATTTTCTGTTTCTCATTGATGATGTTTTGATTTTCAGAAAAAAGATTGAATTTCTCAGAAACAAGCAAAGGCATTTTTCTTTTTCAACCTTGATTGCTTGCTTCAGAATTTTACTTATAATATTTATAAATGACAATATTGTTTATTCCCATGACCTTTGTAAAGAGAAAGAATTCATTTATATATCACGCTCTCAAAAACCCCTGCGATTCTCATACCGTGAACTGTATTTACATTTTCATATGACAAGATAAGCGAAACAGCATTGAGATGAATGAGAAGCTGAAGTAACATTTAGTGATATTGGATGAGAGAGGAAAGGTGGGGAGAATTCCCTGTTTTCCTTCTTAAGTAATCAGAGAACCTGAAAAACTGGACCGGACAAACAGAATCTTGTCCTAGTATCCCATTCTCAGGACAGGTACTCCCTCAGTACTGCACTGGATTATGGACTCAAAACTCCTGGTCTCGGACTCAGACTAATAGTAAGTAAGTAATGAACCACAATCCACAAAGGACCATAGGCATCTCCCTCCATTAGAGAAAAACTTTGGTTTTATATATAGCTTGAGCGGCACCACTCCACAAGTAAGTGAGGAGACAGAACTCCGCAAAAGTGGGGCAAGGCAAGGAGACAGGCCTCCATGAGCTACCTCAGCTGGTAAAGGGATTGAACCTGCATCATTGGCCTCATCATATGTCACACTCTAGCCATCTGAGCTAACTTATTCAAATGAAAAACATTTGTGATTCAGAAATGCAAGTTCTATCAACTGAGTCAAGCTGACATTGGATCTCATTGGATAAAATTGGTGCAAAATATTCTTGTAGTGAATGGACAGCCCCTTTCCAATGATGTGAACTCACTATGACAAAGAGCAACTTTACCCCAATCTAACTTTTCCAGGTCTGAAAGGGTTGACATCCCAAATATGAAATTACCTTTTCTCTTTTCAGATGCACACAGTCCTCCTGTGTTTTTCTAATATTTTCCACTCATAACATTCACTTTTAAAGTTTTTTTTCCCTTCTGCTCATCTGATCTATCTTAGATTGAAAAGAGTTAAATGTAAACTAATGTAATGTGTGTTGACCTTTTCCTTGGGAGATTTTATTTAACTACAAGATTAGAAGTGAATAGTGAATTGCTGTTGATTGTGTTTTTTATGCAGTCTCGTTTCTTCCTCCCCTTCTCCCCAGGCTATCATTACCCAGGAACTTTCAACACTTCAATTTGCTCGATCTGTCAGAAGCCTTCATGCTGGATCAGACTTTAATTTACTGTGACCCTGTAAATATTGTGAAGTAAAGAGATCTATAAATGTATCTGGATATCCGTGTAAGTTGGCTGAATTTGTAAACCGCCAATGGCTTCCTTCTTCAGGGAAGGAGTTGTGAGTGTTTTATGTCCTCTGCTTTCCAAAAAGAAACGAGGAAAGAGTATCATAAATTCTGAATTGCCAGTGATGGCAACTTGCGAATGTTATTTTAGGTGAAAAAGCTACATGCTTATCAAGGTGAATTGTGCCGTTCTTGAGTAATGGAGTGCATTTGCCAATCTTGCCATCTGATGCCAACACCAAGCACTTTGTAATAGTGGATAGCGTAGTCAGCTGCAGGGCAAGGCTTTATTTTGCTTAACAACGGGATGATTGCTTCTAATCACTGAGTGTTAATGGCGTTGTCAACATTGGTTTCCTATGTTCCCTCATTCTTTCACCACTGCTGTTCTAAATCTCTTGCTTTGCTGCAGGACCTTTCTCTGTGCATCACAGGATCTCAATGATGTATTTCCGACACAGGAGAATTCAAAAATTAAATTGTTAATTTGCTGTTATCTGTGAGGATTTGTGCTTGTTCACAGATATACCTGATGGAGGAAAGGAACAGTGTAGTTGGATGGCTTGTGGTTGTCTTCTGCCTGAACAAGATTATTGTTACCAACATCCCACAGGGCTATTCAAAGTAGGGCAAAGTTCTCATGATGGTTCAGCCAACATTCCTCCTCAGCCAGCCCCACCAAAAAATGCTGATTAACTGGTTATTCATATTGTAGCTGGTTGGGGAACTGTGATGCTGCTGCCTTTTCCAAATGAGAAGTCTCCATACTTCAAAACAGAATTATTTGTTTTGGAAAACCTTTCAGCTGTTTTGACAACCTGAAAGATTCCTTTCTTCCTCTCTCTCCCTTTTTTTTCCCTCGCTCTTTCTCTATCCCTCCCCTTTCCCCTCTCATTCTCCCCCTCCCATTCTCCCCTCTTCTTCCTTCTCTCTCTCCCTCCATTGCTGCCCAATTTCTTGATTTATGTTCCCAGCAGTGGGATGCATGCCAGGTCCATGCATGAGGATAGCCAAAGTTGTCATGTTGCCAAGCTAGGCATGTTGATATGCTTTATTGTTTTTATTTATCCTTTCACAGATGTGAGCGCCTCTGGCTAGACCAGCATTTATTGCCCATCCCTAATTGCCCTTGAGAAGATGGTGGTGAGCCATCTTCTTGAACCACTGCAGTCTATACGCATTAGGTAAACCCTGTACTGTTGGGAAGGGAGTTCCAGGATTTTGACCTGGTGGTCCATCTGGTTTTATTCCTTTTCGACTTTTCTTCAGCGATTTGATACAACTAAGTGGCTTGCTCGGCCATTTCAGAGGGCAGTTAAGAGTCAAACACATTAATCTGGGGCTGGAATCAAATATAGGCCAGACCAGGTAAAGATGGCAGATTCCCCTAAAGGGCCAAATGTATTTTTATGACAATCAGTGACAGTTTCATGGTCACCATTACTGAGACTAGCTTTTAATTTCAGGTATGGTTAATTAAATATAAATTCCAGCAGCTGGTGTGATGGAATTTGAATACCTGTCCCCAGATCATGAACATCTAGATTACTAGTCTGGTGTCATTACTACAACGTCATTCCTCCTCCAATGCCAGTGTAACTGCAGATACTGCACTTGGGGTTAGTAAACTTTGCTGAGCTCTAATGATTTAAAAACAAAAAACAAAAAACCTTTTTCAGATTGGTTAACAGACTTTCCTTAAAATGCGTAACCATTTCACGTTTTGCTTTCCAATGTATAATTTACGTTGCTTTACGGATTAAAAATTATCTTCATTAAAATTCCATCCTGCACCCCTGTTGTTCCAAACCCGAACAGCCATCTCCCAATCCCAGCTCTTCACCTCAAGTTGGCCAGTGTGTCACAATTTTATTTCGAACATTTGAAAAGACCTGATTATCATGCTATCAGATCTTCTCCACCTTTTGAAATTTCATCAATAACAATTAAACAGCAGCTCCCAGAAACCTCCAACTGGGATATGAAAAGGAGACCAAATGTAGCATTGAAGATTTGAGCTTTGAGGAGATTGGGAGAAGTAGCAAGGTGCCTTGAGGGAGTCCATAGAGTGTGGGGTGTGAAGGGGAAGCCTCTGCTCCTTGAGGTGAAGAGCTGGGATTGGGAGATGGCTGTTCAGGTTTGGAACAACAGGGGTGCAGGATGGAATTTTAATGAAGATAATTTTTAATCTGTAAATTATACATTGGAAAGCAAAACGTGAAACGGTTACGCATTTTAAGGAAAGTCTGTTAACCAATCTGAAAAAAGCAAAGCATTTTCCTGTGTTCATTGATCATTCACTTAGAGTTTGTGATTAATATGGAGCTGTTGCCAGGGAAGCTAACAAACAATGGGCCAAAAGTGGTAAATGGAAATTAATATCAATAGATCTGAGATGGTACACTTTGGTTAAGAACCATATGTAATAATTAAACTTTGAGCAAAAGCAGGATGATGTAGAAGAGCTAATGGATTTGGGGGTTCAGCTATAAAGCATCATCCAGGGCTTTAAAATGCTGAGGAGCTGAAGATTTAATTTGGCCTGTGTTATGATCTCAGCTGATGTTATTACTGGACAAGTCAGATCCCAGGGTGGAACCTGGCTTGATAGATCCTAACTTTTATTTTTTGTTTAGAAACATGGAGGAGGGCAGTCACAGAGTCTGCTGATGAACTTTTATCAAAATAATAAGGCATTTATTAGACACAACATTACCGTTACAGATACATACAGATTTGTATGGGTAACACAAATTACAAAATCTATCTTATACTCTATTGTTCACACTAACTATACAGTCCCCCATGTAAACAATAGAGACCTGTGGTAAGACACAGCACACTCTGAAACCAAGTGACAGATGCTACCCAAAGCTGATGCTATGGATCTCTCATCAACTCCCCCTAGATGCTTGTCACACCGTGAGCCAACCAGTCTCACTGAACTCTATCTTTCTCCTGAGAGTTTCCAATCTCAACACTCAAAGTGCTTGCCTTGCAATCTTCTCCGAAGCAATGCTTTCAATTGGACGGTCTTCAATAAGGATCTACCTCCAAGGATTTGAACTCTCCTTCTGATGTTCTCCTCCCCTGGATCTCTACATGCATCCAGGCTTTATCCCCCACACACACTTTCAGGCATTTGGCTGTGCCAAGCAGGATGCCACTGCTTCAAAGGCCCGTAGTCAGGAGTCACCCACCTTTGGCTGTCTCCTCGGATCTTCTGGCTTCTCACAAGCCCACTTTGCCTTGATTCTGATTCCTGTAGCTTTCTCTTTTTAATTTGGTGCCTTTTCTTCTGTTGTCTATTTTCAATTCCACTGAACATGGTCATGTTTAGATTCCTGTTCATTTCCCTTGACTTCACTGTATTCCTGGGACCATCTTCTGCCCAACTCCCTGTTTTTTGGGACTTTCTTTTTTTCTTTGGAACCTGCTCACTGCAGCTCCCTTCAGGCCTGCTCTGGCTGTTTCTGTGGAATACCCCCACCAACTGAAATCAAACTGCTTTTCTGTTTTTCTCTGTCTCTGTGGGCCCCTGTTGCTAGGCAACTGTACAGTTTTCTCTGTTTTAACTTCAGTAAACCACTAACCACACCCCCCCCCTCCCCCCCGCCCCTGCCTTGAAACACAGCTCTCCACTTCAAGGGTCATAAAACCTCATTAAAATGTGGGTGTACAAACAAACCCACAGACTTGCAGGCAATATTCTGAAGTGACTAAAACCCAGGTTTCCCCTTTCTTACCACACATAGAACATACAAATTAAAGCTAAAACTTAATCTTAAACTTAAAGCTATAGCTTATTCCTAAAACACACAAATACACATATAACTTACTTAAAACTATCGCTAGTTCCTAATACCTGTGGGCATCAGTCCAGGTCTTAGGCCTCACATTCATTGTGCAGAATATCTAACACCAAATGACTATTACAATCCAAAGTCCCATGAATTGGGTCTATGGGTTACCCATGCCTAGTAAAGGCATTTGAGTGTAGTATATGTACAACCCTGGACATTCAAGGGTTGTAAGCATACAGATGTTCCAGTGATTAGTGGACCTAGACAGTAATCAGTCAAAGAAAGTCACACCATCCTGTTCTTTATTTCATAACAGACATGATCTGACAATTTATACAAGCATATAAGCAATATGAACAACCTTTAAACCAAGGATAAAAACAAAAAAACTGCGGATGCTGGGAATCCAAAACAAAAACAAAAACAGAATTACCTGGAAAAACTCAGCAGGTCTGGCAGCATCGGCGGAGAAGAAAAGAGTTGACGTTTTGAGTCCTCATGACCCTTCGACAGAGGGTCATGAGGACTCGAAACGTCAACTCTTTTCTTCTCCGCCGATGCTGCCAGACCTGCTGAGTTTTTCCAGGTAATTCTTTAAACCAAGGAATCAATGTCAAGCTTTGATCAACTATCATGTGGCACGAGGTTCATCTTTGGATGGGATATCTTTCATCTGGGTGAAACTTAGTTAGGCTGCTTTGACTACAGTAAAGAATCTGCCACAGTGTCCCACTTTTATATGATTTTTGCCAGTTGGGGTGTAAGTTAAAGTCAAGACAAGTCCCACTTTGGCCACAAAACCATTGCTGCGTGAATGATGGGTGGTTGGTTGGGCTGCTGGAAATTGTGAATCCAGGTGCAGCCTTTCCACTGTGTGAAACCTCTTGCCTGTGTATCACAGATTCACAGAATTGTTACATTGTAGGAGGAGGCCATTCGGCCCAAGGTATCCAGCTGCTGTATTTTTAATTGTCTTTCTCAAGGATTTCTCACTATCTCAGCTTTGTTTTCCAACTCAGTTGTTTTTAAGGGCCAAGGTTCTGGTTTGAAGCTTCTCAAAGTTTCTGCACCTTGTTGCCTGTCCTGTTTAAACTTACAAATGTAGCATCCAAATAGGCAAAATTAACCCTTTTCTTCAGGCATCACAGATTTGTCACTTAATCCTATGTGGCTAAATGCCACTAGTCCCTCTATGATATTGGGTGATGACCAATGAGTGCATTTACTGGCAATTCCTGGTTCATGGGAAATAGCATTGCTGTTTGTGGGATCTTGCTATGTGCAAAAATGGTTACCACATTTGCTAATATAACAAGAGCAGTTTGAAGTATTAATTCAAATTATTTTAGCACTATTTTTCCCCTTTGCTATGTTATTTACATTAAATCATTCCATTATTTCTACATAAAAAAACAATTGGATTATTAGAAGTAAGTTAAAATTCGTTGTATGTGAATCCCTTTATGTGTGATAATATACTGCCTCCATGTGGGTCTTCCTTTTACTAAATGGAAATTACAGAGCAGAGAAATGTAATTGTCACTATTGCAGTATTGGGCACTTTCCTGAGAGGTTGGTTCAGGCATCCTTTCTGGGGCAATAGTAGCATGTGGCATTGGAACTGTTCAGTCCCATACCACTGGCATGCTTGATGTTAACACAGGGTGCTGTACTCGTCCCTGAGCCATGGCTGAAATGACACCATCTTGCCCCATGGCTTAATTGATCAACTCAGCCCAACCATGTCCATCAAACCTTCGATCTCTTTACTAATCAGATATCTACTGATATAATGAACCTAATTGAGTTTAATAAACAGAACAACAGCAATTATAGTTCACTACAATACACTGCAGTCTTAAGTGCCATGATTATTACTACAAGGTTCTGGTATGCAAAGTGCTGAGTTGTAAGTGTCAATGAGTTTATTGACAATTGACAGAGTTTTGGGCAAGTGAAAGCTCTCCGATAAACTAAGTCAAAAGCATTTTGATCATGTTCCTGTGAGCGTGTGCAACTATTGGTTATTGATTTGATGGTATTGATGTTACTAATACGAATTGAAGCCAGATAGGTCTCCATTTCTTCATAGTTATGTGTGCGGCTTAATTCTGTGCTAATGGACTGGAGGTTGGGATGCTGTGTACAGCAGTAATTAAAATATCGGGTTGCAATATCATGAACACAATCTGTTTTCTGATCAATAAACAGTGTCGGCCGGCTGACGAGCTGCGAATTACAACTCCCTGATTGCATGTTGGGGGCTATTACATGCCTGCAATGCGAAGTAAATCAATTCAGTAACACTCATGCACTGTCCTTTTGGTTGCAAAACTAGTTTTTCTCCACCTTGTAACTAGCTTTAAAGAAATTCAGAGAGCGCTTGTCTCTTCATTTGGTTGTGGCGGGTAAGTACACTATTTGCATCTTACTGTCGGATTTTAAATTTATGAATGCTTACTTATCCCTCAATCAATACCACAAAAACAGGTTTTCTTATCATTATCTTATTGCTGTTTGGGAAGCACTGCTTTGTGCACCAACCAGCTGGCATATTTCCTGCATTACCACAGTGAATATATTTCAAATGTATTTCATTGCTGTAAAGAGCTTTGGGAAAACTGAAGGTCTTGAAAAGTTCTATATAAATATATATTCTTATCTTTCCTAGATTTAATGGGGGATGTAAAATTTTCTATTCTATTTAAAACAAATGCTTAATTTTTTCAAGGATTAAAGTTTATCCTTGTTGACCATTAACATACTAATGCAGCACTGGGGGAGTGCTGTTTTGCCAGAGGTGCCTTCCTTTGGGTATCAAAAGTGAGCATCCTATCTGCCTATTCTGGTGAGTTTGATGGCTATTAAATAACTTCTGGCTCTCTTCAAAGAGGAGAGCACTTTCCTGGCAGGCTTTCCTCCCTCAACCAATCTGTCATGTAGAAGTTAGTTGGCCATCATCACACTGCCAGTTTTAAGATCTTTTATAAAATGGTTATGAGGGAAATTGTGACAAAAATCATTGCACTTCAGAAGTAATTTCTTGTATGCAAAGTTTCTGAGAGTCAGGTTAAGGCACCAAATAAAAGTTTTTTTTTTACTGTGATCCCGCTGCAGGCACTGGTTAACCAGTTGAGCTTTAGCTTCCAGTATGAACCGCTGCAGTCCAAGAAGGCAGCTCACCATTACCTTCTCAAGGGCAATTAGGGATGGGCAATAAATGCGGGCCCAGCCAGCGACACTCACATCCCGTAAATGAATAAAAAAAAAATTCTGGAATTTCACAACACCAATTCATATATTGTGTTGCCGAGATGCTGGTAATGGAGAAATTGTGCAACTTGGAGTAGCGAGTACAGAGTACATACAGGACACAGAATACTTTGGAACACCTTCCTTTAAAAGGATCCACTGGATAGACTCAAGAATGATACTTTTAATTGGACAGATATATTCTACGGGCAGGATTTCCCCCTTATCGGGAGTGCGGGGCCCAGGAGCAGCTGCAAACCGGCCCACCCACAGCGATTTCACGCTGAGAACCTTGGTGCTGCCGGGGTGAGGGCAGGAGGAGCGCGAGCGCTGAAGTTTGCTGGGGGGGTGGGGGGGGCGCCCTCACTGAAAGCTCCCTGAAGGCACAGAGCTGCCTCAGGGGCGCTGAAGAGCTTCAAAATGAAAAATAAAGATTTCACAAATAATATAAACATGTCCCCACATGTGACTCAGTCACATGAAGAGGAACGTGTGAAAAATGAGTTCAAAAAAATTTAAATTTTTTTTTTTATTCACTGTTGGAAACCTCATCCCGCCTGCGGATGAAATTTCGCAATAAATGCAAAGGCCACATGGCCTCTTCGCCCACCAGCCAGCCGTAAGGTTGGACGGGCAGCGAAAAATTCTACTTAGCTGCTTAAGGGCCTCAATTGGCCTCTTAATTGTCGGCGGGTGCGCTGCCAACTCTCCCACGCGCCCGCTGACTGAAATATTGCGCGAGTGCGCGCTGACGTTGGGACGCTTGCCCGACATTGTCGTGTGCTGTTTCAGGCTCGGGTGTGCCGGGCGTGCAAGCACAGGCCGAGCTGAAAATCCTGGCCTATGTGATAATTGCTCTTGGTAATAATTTATGAAGAATGAACCATTTCAACCAGGCCCCATTATGTAACAAAGCCCTCTCAAATAAACCAATATAACAACACAGTTCTAAATCTTGCCGTATACTGAAAATCTCACTTTGAAGATCTGTCTAGTCTATTTTTTGCACCACAATTTTCAGATAAGCTGCAATCTGATCATTCATTTAGATACGAAGCTGCTGTTAATAAAGTTCTGGGATGTTTTTGAAGGTCATTTAGTTTCAAGGCAAAACAGGTCATTTTAGTCCTTGCTAAATTCCTATTTGGAATACTGATGTAAAAATTCCCGCTTATAGTAGGGGTGGGGAACGTAGCCAAGCCCACAATTTTCCTATATATCAAAACTTCTACCCCATGGTGTATGATTTTTGGCTACCGTATTTTTATAAGGACTCTTGTGCATTCGAGAGGGCTCAGAGCAGAGTGCTGAGGCTGATTGTGGCATTCAAAATATTGATTTACGAGGAGGAACTGTCAGAATTGGACTTTGTCGCAATGGGTGACTAAATGGAGGAAATTGGAATTGCTGGCCTCTGACCAAATCTCCCATCGGGCAAGGCTCCCTGCTGGGAAGATTATCCTCTGACATATAATAACATGCCACACATGAGGTAAAGTATGAAATGAGAAAGAGCCATTTTGCCCATTCAGCCTATTCCCTCTAATGGACCAGGGCCAATTTGCATTGTTTCAGTCTCTGAACCTCCTTTCACAAATTCTACATGCAGGTTTTATTACCTTATTTTGAAAAGGACCTTGGTGCATGAGATTGTTTATGGGATTCAAAATCCCATCAACAAAATGTTAATTTATAAGCAGAAACTGCCTGAAATGGACTTTTTATTAAGATAGGTTTTATCTAGATAGAGAGGAAACTTTATACAGATAAATATGAAAGCAGACCACAATGCGTGAGTCTTGTTTGAATCACAGTAACATTATCTGCTAGTCAAGGTTGAATAATATTGGCTGTTTTGGTAGTTTGAAAAACGCTCTCATTCTCTTTTGGGTCTGGAAGAATTTGAGTTTTTTGTTCCTTCTTAAAACTGTTGTTTGAACTCATTTCCCTTGGATTATCGAGTGTCTGCAATGGTACATAACACCCACATGGTTTGTTGAGTGTACTCGATGAGCTTTTTATCATTCCATACTCTCTTGAGAATCTGATATCTCTCCATCCTTCTCTCATCTCTGTCTTATTGGCTGGCAACTTGCTGCCAGGTCTCTGCCCAAGCTCACTGCAAATTAGCCACTGAAAGGTATGCAGGAACAGTCCAGTTATTTTGCTTCCTTCTGAAAAATGAAATGTTGCATTTATATTTCGTATTGTCTTAGGATGATTTCCAAATGCATCGCGTACAATGAATTTCTTTTGAAGTACAACAGGCTGACATGGCATCCATTTCACACATTGAAAGACGAAAGGCCAGTTAATTTTGGCAGTGTTTGTTTGGCTCGGACTCTGGGAGAACTCCCTGCTCTTGCTGAATAATACTATTGGAGCAAGCAGGTAGGAATCCAATTTAAAGGGCAGCATCTTCAACAATATGGCAGTTCAGTGCAACATTAGGATGTTATTCTAAGCTTCTACACAATCCACAGCAAGACATAAGGCAATGACAATCACATGCCAGTTTAAAAGTATCGGATAGGACTTTGAGGCAATGGAGATCATTTAGCAACAATCTGAAAGGATCATGCTGAGCAACAAATTGGTGGGGATCATCACCAACAACCCTCATGGTTCAGGAACAATAAGGCTTTGGTAAGAAGAAACATCCTTTACAAATTTCTGTCTTAATTTGTATTGTGGAAAGGTGAAAAAGCAACCTTTAAAGAGTACATTTTACGTGTTCCTCCCGTCCATCTCTAAATATAAGCTATCAGGTACTGTTATAGACAGCTACTTAATTCCCATGGGTAGCATGCGTGTGGTGTGTGCAGAGTCAGCTTACTTAGTCTCTGCCAATAATACACAAAATCTTGGCAAACTGTGCAGCTTGCAGTATTACCTGGCTCTAACCCTGATTAAATTGGGAAAATATGCTGACAGCACACTTTGTACTTCCCAGGACCAATGCAAGAAGTTACATTTCCAAAGATTGTAATTATTATTTAAACAGTGAAAGATATAGTTGAAAATGTATTGAAAATGATCTTAAAATTGGTAGGATAAAAGCAAAATACTGCAGATGCTGGAAATCTGAAGCAAAAACAGATAATTCTGGAAAAAGTCAGCAAGTCTAACAGCATCTGTGGAGAGAAAGACAGAGTTAATGTTTCAAGTCCGTATGACTCTTCTTCAGAGCTAAAGAGAAATAAAAATGTGATGAAGTTTATACTGTTTAAGGGGGTGGAGCAGATGAAGCTGGACAGGAGGTCAGCGATAGGTGGAGGCAAATAAGAGATTGCCAAAGCTATCATAAACAAAAGCACAAAGGGGTGTTAATGGTGGTGGTATTGACTAAAGAAGGTGTTGATGGTGACATTAAGGTCAGAAAGCAAAATGCGATAATAGCAGGACAAGGGTAAGCACTCTGGAAAGAACAACATGAACAAGGGACAGATGGCCCTGGTGGGAGTGGGGTGGGGGAGATGGCGGGGAAAAAAGATCGAAAATAGGATAAAAGTTGGGGATAAAACAATGAATAAAAATGAAAATAAATAAAAATAAAAATAAGTGGATAAAAAGTAAAAATGAGTATTGAAAAAAAGGGAATAAAAAAGGGGTGAGGATGGAGGAGAGAGTTCATGGTCTGAAGTTGTTGAACTCAATGTCAATGTTCTCCTGCTATTACTTCATTCTGCTTTCTGACCTTAATGCCACCATCAACACCACCTTTAGTCAGTACCACTACCATTAAAACCCCTTTGTTCTTTTGATCATGACATCTTTGTCAATCTCTCCTTTGCCTCCACCTATCGCCGGCCTTCTATCCAGCTTCACCTGCTCCACCCCTTTAAACAATATAAATTTCATCACATTTTTAGTTCTCTTTAGCTCTGAAGAAGAGTCATACGGACTTGAAATGTTAACTTTGTCTTTGTCTCCACAGATGCTGCTAGACCTGCTGAGTTTTTCCAGCATTTTCTGTTTTGTGTTTAAAATTGGTTAACTTGTGTGGAGAAGAGAAGTGGAAAGAGAGTCTCTGTCAAGCATACCTGATATTTTAAATACTGGCAGATTGTCCCCTTATGATTGCTGTATGTTTGCACATCAGACGTCCAACATACAGGTCTTTCGAAAGCTTCATGGAGGCTAAGTTTTTTCTATCTTCTAATCAGATTTGACCCTAATGCCTACTTATTCAGTGAAATAATCGCTGAATTGCATTAAATGGCACCAGGATGCCAAAGCTTGATTGCTACTATGTAAAGCAATAGTAAGGCTATTGATTTGTCCAGTTGCCCTCAGTTTGTCTTCCTTACCCATTTTGTAATGATCCATTAGAAAAGATCTGTACAAAAAAATAGTGACCCTCCTGTCTAGGGTTGATTCTATACATAAATGAAGCAAGTGACAGACAGAATATATAGGGTACATGAACTAAATCTGGGAAAAGCAAAAGTCAAATAAATCACATTTGAATTTGAACTTCGGGGAATCGTGATTTGGTGACCAGCTTTAAAATGTGTTTTATAAAACTTCTTGTATTGGATGTAACATCAGAATTCTGTCCCATTTAATGTCATGTGACCCCTTATGTATCATTACTAAGGCTTGTGAGGATACGGTTCAAATTGATTGCTGCAGAGCAGTTTCTCCGTGTTGGAAAATAATTAACGCTCACATGTCTGGCTGGAAGTCACAGAGCATTTCAAGTGTCCCAGCCGGAGAATGGCAAGCGGAGATTGTTTAAAATTGATAAACATTTCAGGACTGAGTCAAAGGAGGACAGAGAAGGAAGATGAAACAATTTTGGTAGTTAAAGGATTCAAGGCACGATCTTAGAGAATGTCAGGTTAAGAAAGCTGAGGAAGAGCAGTAATTGGATAACATAGATAAATGGAGAAAAATATAGAAAGAGAGGTTCTGAATTTTTTTCAATGAATTTGGTGCTATTTGGATATTTGGACAGCAACATTTTGGCAGACCTGTACATTTCAGCTCTCACAACGTTGTCTTGAAATGTTTGCATTCCTGCTAATCTTTGCACATTAAGAGGAGCAGGCTCAAGGGGCCGAATAACCTACTCCTGCTCCTATTTCTTGCGTTTTTATGCTCTTATAATATAGGGAGGTTGGAGGTGGACAGGTAAACTGGAATCATGTCTGCTTGTTAAAGGCATACAGAACAATTAGAGTTAGTATTCTGGATGGAAAAGATTAAGCTTGCTAAAGGATTTTCTTTATCCAAACTTATCATTAACTTTTGGTGATAAATGATGTGGTTCAATAGATTCAATATTGTCTAGACATTGTTGTCACTGTTGCTTTGCTTGTCAATCACCTTAAATTGGTGCCCTCTGGTTCTCAGCCCTTTTGCCAACGGGAACAGTTTCTCCCAACCTACTCTGTCCAAACCCCTCACGATTTTGAAAATCTCTATCATATGTTCTCTAGGAGAACAGCCCCCAGCTTCTCCAATCTATTCACATGACAGAAATTCCTCATCCCTGGAACTATTTTTGTTAATCTTTTCTGCACCCCCTCTAAAGCCTGCACATCCTACCTAAAGTATGGTGCCCACAATTTGACACAATACTCCAGTTGAGGCTGAATTAGGGATTTATACATGTTCATCGTAATGTCTTCGCTTTTGTACTCTATGTCACCATCTATAAAGCCCAGAATCTCATATGCAGGTTAAAATGTGGACTGTGGAACTCTAGACATTGGAGTAAAGGCTATGGTGGACCTTCTTACTGGGGAGCTGTCTGATATTGCCTCAGTTACTTTCCAATATAATACAGCTGAGGATGGGGATGTGACAATGTGGCAGGGTTGAATCCTTGGACCCTGAACCTAAAATTTGAGTTGAAATAACATGACTTTCACAATATCTACTGGTAATGTAGGTAAATGAGGAAAGATGGTGAAATTAAATAGTCAGGCTCGCTAATGCTCACCCTATCCACTGGTCAGAGCAATCTCCTACACAACCCTTCCTAAGGGTTTCTATAGATGTTTAGCCTAGGTCATCCTGAGCTTGGACAAAATAATCATCTTTAATCAACACAAACAAAAGTGACATTTTCTCACTTTTTATCCACAGCCATTGCTGTTGCAGTTGTTATCATCATGGGATTGACTTTTATTTATGCAATGGGATGCTATCTTAGCAGGTAATACTTTTCATTTTAAGAATCTATTAACTGTAAGTGGAACTGCTAATGCTGCAAAACCAATCATGATAGCTGGAAATCTGAATTAAAAATTTAAAATGTCCAACTTAACGATGTATGATGGGTGGTAAGCTCTGTACGGGTATAAAATTATGGGATTGGTTTTCTGTGTCTCCAATAGGGTAACGCAAATTGAACCAAACAGCGATTACAATGTGGCGAGTTGGTCTTGGGAGAGGGGCTGTAGAGCACAGGCTAGTTTTCCTGATTTGTAAATCAAGCAGGATGTACAGAGCTGTTCCCAAGGCAAACCTTGAGTCTGCCGCACCAAAGCCCACTTTCTAATACCACAGTTGACATGAGAGCGCAGAACTAGAGGTTGAAGGACAAGTCTGCGTTTGATCTTCTCACTGGAGAAAGGTGAACAACATATGGAGACATCGTGGAATAAAAAATGAGCAAAATATAAGAAGAACCCTAACAAAAAACACTAAAAATACAGTAATTAACATCAAGACACTTTGGATAGGACTGAATGAAGTATTTGCTAGTCTCATAATGGTGACCACGAAGCCATCACTGATTGTTATAAAAATCCATCTGGCTCACTAATGCCCTTTAGGGAAGGAAATCTACGATCCTTACCTGGTCTGGCCTATATTTGACTCCTGACTCTTAACCACCCTCTGAAATGGCCTAGTAAGTCACTCAGGTCAAGGGGATAAGTACTTAGCAACATGAGGTAAAATCTGTGACCCCAAATTTCCTTGGTGAAATCAGTGTAAAAGCAGAACAAGTGTCTGTAGAGTCCAACATTGTAAACTTTAAATGGCTGATTTCCTTATAGTAATTGATCATGGAACAAGTCATGTGCCTTGTGGCTGGGATTGGGAATGGAGTTAATGATGCCACCAGCAGGGAGTGGTGAAAGTTGCAGTCTGTCAAGGCCTCAAATTGAATTTCAAAGTATGTGGAGTTTTAATTTGCCTTAGATAACAGTGTGAAACAGGCAGTAATGAATCTCTTCCATTGGGATCAAAATTTGGCAGAGTACAAAATGAGCTGCTGATTCACTACTGCCTGTTTGTGCTGCTGAGGCAAATTTATACCTAATTATTTCTACATTATCATTGAGACAAACACTACATTTATATTGTTGACCCTGTGATGATATAATCCCAAACTATTTTTATTTTTTGATGGGATGTGGGCATCACTGGCAAGGCCAGCTTTCGTTGCCCTTGAACTGAGGAGTGACTTATTAGGCTATTTCAGAGGGTGGTTAAGAGTCAGGTATCACATGTAGGTCAGACCAGATGAGGTTGGCAGATTTCCTTCCCCACAAGGCAGCTGGGTTTTTATAACAATCAGTGATAGTTGCATTGTCACCTAGCTTTCAATTTCAAATTTTAATAATTGAATTTAAATTTCACCAGCTGCTGTGATGGTATTTGAACCTCTGTCCACAGGGTATTAGCCTGAGACTCTGGCTTCCTAGCCCAGTATCAATACCAGTATGCCACCATCTCCCCAATAATTTCTATATCAATAAAAGGCCGTCAGATGATGCCATTTCAGTTGATGCAACTGTTTAAAAATTCCATTCAACAATTTGAATTATTTGATACGCGTTTATTAAGAGGATATTGATTACGAGAATATCTACTTTACTCTGATGATATCACAAAGCACAAGAGTGAAGTTCAAGCAATTTATTAATGTCGAAACCATAAAATGAGCGCGATGAGATTTAAATTAATTTTGTCCATCCTTTACTTTTATTTGTGAGCATAGGGTTGTTTTTAACTTCTTGCACCAGATGAGAGTAGGGCATGTGGAGGTTAAAATAGCAGCAGTGTGGCACTCTTAGGGCTGGATTTTATGTTTCTTCACAAGGTGAGGGAAGAGGGACAGAACCTGAAGGATCCGCTCACTCCCATCCCTGTCCTTTCAGCTCGTCCAATCGAGAACTGGCTGGCCAATTAGTGGCCGTCTGGCAGCAAGGAGGCCAACTAGAGGAGCAAGGTGGGGCTCTGTGGCCAATCGGAACTGTAGGCCGGGTTGTCATGTGATAGAGGGGTCACTTCGTGAACACAAAGTCAGTTATGGCTGGAATTGCAAACATCCCCTGCCCTCAGAATCAATCCTTTTTTTTATTGAAAGCCCAAAAAAAAGTCATTAAACAAACATACAGACGCTGCCAGCTTCACTACCAGAACCTGCTGGCACATTCAACCTTGGTCTCAGTGGCCGGCCTTTCCTTCTGCCTTTGTGCCCCCTCAATTTAGCTGCTGTAAAACAGTCCCACATCCGATGCCCGAAAAATGTAGCACGCAATGAAAAATTGCGGGTGATTGGGCTGTTAACAAGCTTAATCACTTGTTGACTGGTAATTTCAAAATGGCAGAAGGGCTGCTGATTTCCACATCCACTCGCCTTCTGTAACTTGGGAGGCTGGTGCGATGATGTTGTATTGCCGGCACAATGTCATTCATGGGGGTGGGGGAAGGGTGGGGGCTGGGTGGGGTGGTCCACCTGATTTGTGAACGTACAATCTGGCTCATGTTGTCCATGTTTTTCAGCTGTTGAAAGAAATAAAGAAAGAACAAAAGAAAGAAAGAAAAAGATTTGCAATTGTTTAGGGCATTTCATGATCTCTGGCTGTCCCAAAGCACTTTCTATCATTGAAGTGCTTTGTCCATTTTATTAGGCACATTTAAGGGCAGCAACACAGACCCTTGCCCCAAGCAGAATGTAAATGTATATACAACACGCAAATATCGTGCATGTCTATATTTGCACACACATGCCACAATTTCATTTTAATTATCAAATGACCTGCTGTTGTGTGGAAGACTTTTTAAAATATTGCTCTGGTGGTTCATCTTGGTTGACATCGATCAGGGAAGTTGATGTGTAATGATGTCCTTACTGAAAGATTAAAGCTCAGTTATTCTGCAGCCTCCGATCTCAGGCCGCTGCCTGTGATGTGCAGTTGGTAGCTCCTTCTTATACTGCAGAGCATTCTCCGTCTGGCAGCTACCGTGGATATTAACATTTTTAATATAATTGTGTAGTGTTGCTCACTTTGTCCCACTGTTAAAGATATTTGTACACTATTTCAATAGTTGTTAGGACCTCCAATGAGCAATTTACAATGGACTTCAGTTACATGGAAGCTGATGTGTGTGTGCGATGCAGGGTGCAATAGGATTTTAGAGAGGACCTCACACTGCTTGGCTTTAGGTTACTTGTGTGCCAGATTGGGAGGCTGCCATCTGTCACATTGATGCACAACCGTAGTAGCTTTGTTTTAATGGGACAGTATAACTGCTGTCTAAGTGTAGCCCTCTGATCACACAAGCGTTCTCAAGAATTGTCAAAGGCTTAGTGTCACAAAATGTTATGAAAGCCTTAACCTCCTTTATCCGTTTCTATTTTAGAGTTTTGTTTTTGTGATTAGCATTCAGAATAATGAGTGAAGTGTATAATTTTGCAGCCCACTTAATAATAGTGTTCACTTAGCTGGGTGATTTAATGACCCAGGTTTTCATTTTTGCAATACTGTCTTAATTGTTTATCTTGATGGGGCCATTAAATTCATTGGCACAAACACAGTTCAATTACTTAGGTGTCAATAGCACTCAATCTAACCTGGAAAATTTATGAATTGGTGACTTTACATTTACCGAATAAATCTATCCCACCGTCATCCACTTTTACATATCTGCCATTCCTCCTGCCCATC